>NC_056743.1:1322419755-1322589755 GCF_019279795.1 Protopterus annectens
ATTAAAGATGTACAACACGCGAAATCTGACTTTGTAAACAGCACAACAAACGTCTCAAGCGTGGGGATTTCGCCATCACGTCTGCTTTTCCCGTTATCTGTCTACGGTATTACACCAAAAAGGTGTGTTGGGGAGAAACAATTCAGGACATCAGGCAAAGTTAGAGAGGGAAGGGTGATTTAATATTAGCAGCACAGGAATTGTTATGTTTAAATTGATTTTTATTTCACAGTGAAGGTAGTCTTAAGAAGGGTTAGCAAGAACACCAGAAAAAGTTGCTGTCACTGTGGCTGTAAGCATCGTTAATGCACAAATGAGATAACTCCACACATGTTGCCAGTAAAGTGCACATAGCCACAGTGAAACACTAACTTTCTCCCTTGTTCTTGATAACCCTTCTTAAAACAACCTTTACTGTGAAAGAAAAGACATTTCCTGACATTTTTACAACAATAAGGGACAGCTTTTAATATCGAGAAGCAAGTGGTATTATCGCTAAAATCTGGTTGCGATAATACGTTAAGTACGAAAATGACAATGTAAACAGCTAGATAAATATAGAAAAAAAACTCTTTACATTCATATTTGCATGATCTGATGTGTAAAAATTAAGTTTTGAATAAAACATTTTAACTAAAAGTTAAAATAGATTAACTTAAACTTTTTCATTCATAAAATTACACTTAAAATTCTTCTAAATAGCACTAGCACCATCTAGTGGGTAAAAGTAAGAAACTCATTTAAATGTGTGCAAAAAATAGAATTGTTACATTAATATAACTAGTTACCTCAAATACATTGAAACAAGTGAAAATGAACTTTAAAAACATTACAGATACATCAAGTTCAACCCCATCAGAAGCTAGCTGACCTTAGTTTCAAAATAGGGACTATGAACACATTTTCATTCAGTCCCGGGGGTCTACAGGCTTCTAAAACCAGTTGCCAGTAAAGTTCTCTCACTTCAGTTTTGTTTTCCCAGTCATGGATGTCATGTGGGATACATTCAAGAACAAAAAATAGAAAGGAAGCTTCTTTACAAATTTTGTATGTTTAAATAAAGCATTATTAAGGTCTTGCCTACGAATGTTATACATATGCTCGTAAGTCCTTCTTTTCAGAGCCCTCTCCATTTCCCCACATAAAAGGGGGGCATTTCTTACAAACTGCCAGATAAATAACTCCTTTAGTATCACAGTTAACAAAGGATTTACATATCAACAGTGTATTTCTTCCTTGTAAAAACAAATGTTCACCATTAAACACATGGCTACATTGTGCACATTTTCCACATTTATATGTGACGTGTTTTCTTCCATTTTCCTTCCTTT
The DNA here is from genome assembly GCF_019279795.1 of Protopterus annectens. Lineage (NCBI taxonomy): Eukaryota > Metazoa > Chordata > Ceratodontiformes > Protopteridae > Protopterus > Protopterus annectens. The sequence goes on from NC_056743.1 coordinate 1,322,421,087, forward strand.
CCACAACATTCCTTTCCAAAATTTCTTTAATATTTTTATCTTTCCTATAAGAAAAAATAACTGGTTGTTGGAAAATATTTAAAAAGTCCGAAAAATTAGAGAACAAGTTCCAGTTCTTACTATTGCCTTAATTAAGCCTGAATCACTGTTGTAATTTAAAATAAAAGCACCACTGAGCTGTTTTTCTCCCTTCTTTTTACGCTCCTCTGAATACACCTTATTATCATTACAGGTCCCTATTCCAAAAATGGGAATGAATCTGTCAAATCAACCATTCTTAGCTTCTCTCATAACTTCTTCCAACATATTTTCTGGATATTTCCTATCTAAAAACATTTGCTTTAGCTTGAAACATTCATTGTCAAAATCTTCAATATTAGTAGTCATCCTGAAAATTCTAGTAAATTGCCCCTTCACCAAATTTCTATTTTGTTTGTAGGGGTGAGCGCTTGTATAATACAAATAGAGTTAGAAAATGTTTCTTTCCTATACACTCTAGACCCAAATTTCTTATTATCATCATCTTTATAAATGTTGACATCTAAATAATTTACTTCTTCCCCAGTGATATTATGTGTGAACTTCAAAATATCAGTAGTTCTAGATTAATATATTGTAAAAATTCTGCTAATTTGTCATCACTATCTATCCAAAAAAAAAACATAAATCATTTACGTATCTTTTATAGAGACACCAACAATTCTTATATACTGAATTTAACAGGAATTTTATTAATGCTGCTCAATGCCAGAAGTCTAAATCTCAAAATGCACGCACTCGAGGCCCTTCTCAGTATGGAGAACATCGATGTCTGTGCAGTGACAGAAACCTGGTTCAAGGCTCCTGAGAGCACCCCAGCACTATCAGGTTTTACCTCTTATCATGCGTTCCGGCCCCAAAATCTGGACAATACCAAGAAAGGAGGTGGGGTATCCATATTCATCAAAGACACCCACACCTCAAGACTGGTGGCAACGCACGATGCATCGGAGACCATCCAGGTGCAATTAACCATAGGCAAGACTGCTCTACAAATTGTAGCATGTTACAGGCCACCCTCACAAACTCAGGAACCTCACATGGCCTTCCTGAAAACACTAGAGGGGATAAATGTATCACCAAACACCATCATACTAGGTGACTTCAATTACCCTAATATAGACTGGGAACACTACTCAAGCCCAAACACCCTAGCCCAAAAGTTCCTGGAATTCATAAACTCAAATGCCATGGAACTAGTCACCATCCCCACAAGAGGAGAAAACATACTTGATCTCATCATCACGAACATGGGAGCACAATGTTCAACACCGGAAGTATACCCCTCACTGGTGAGATCAGATCACAAACTAATCTCGCTGGAGGTCCTCATCCCACCCCCACCTGAAATAAAAAAGACCACAGTAAAGAACTTCTCGAAAGCCAACTTCACACTTCTAAAGACTAGTGTGGTCTCCTTTAAGGCCCCCGAGCCGGCAGAAAACAGGACTCAAGCCGCTGAATCACTTACAAATGCCTTCTACCAGCACCTGCAGGACTGCATGGATAAGGCAATCCCAAGCAAAACAAAGACTCTTTGTACCAAAGGCAAGCGTCCAGACTGGTGGACCCCAGCCATAAACAAACTCTACAACAAAAGGAGGAAGCTACTACAAGATAGAGCAAAATCCTTAAAAGGTAAGACACCCTTGATCACTATAAGTAAAAAACTAAGAGCTCTCATAAAATCATCCAAAGCAAATTTTGAGAGAAAAATAGCTAAAGACTCAAAAGACAATCATAAGGCCTTCTTTAGCTATGTTAGAAACCTGGGAGGAAACTCCCAGATATGCTCAGAACTAGTTCAAAATGATGTGAAGATTACTGATCCTACAGACATTGCCAACATACTGGCTGACAGGTTCAGTGCAAACTTCTTCCTCCCCAAAAGGAGACATACCTATACCCAGCGATTGCAGCCCCTCAAACATCTCCAACGCCCAAGTGAGAGCTGCTCTCTCCAAAGCAAAAAACACAGCATCCATGGGACCTGATGGTGTCCCCGGCTGTGTGCTCCATGAACTCAACGAGGAATTAAACCCACAGCTAGGACAGCTGTTTAATCATAGTCTTACCTCTGGATACGCACTCCAGGAGTGGCGACTGCAACTGTGGTCCCACTTCACAAAGGCGGTGCCTCCACCGACCCTGGAAATTACCGGCCCATTAGCTTGACAAGCCTTATCTGCAAAGCCATGGAGAGGATCATAATGGACCTCATAAATAAAGACATAGGGAATTTGCAGACTTTGGATCCATCCCAGTTTGGCTTTGTCAAAGGCAGATCATGCCTTCTAAACTTGGTTGACTTTTTCTAAACAGTCACCAAAGCCATTGATGAGGAAAGGCAGTCCATACAGCCTACCTCGATCTGGCGAAGGCCTTCGATACAATACCCCACTCGGGTATCATTGAAAAACTCATCAGCTTAAATGTTAACCCATACATCACAAGATGGGTTGCAAACTGGCTGAGTGACAGAACCCACAGGGTCAGAGTTGCTGGCGCCATGTCAGACTTAAAGCCTGTCACAAGTGGTGTACCACAGGGCTCAGTCCTGGGCCCACTCTTGTTTGGCATCTACTTTTCCTAAGTACAAGCAAACACAGGAGGGTTATGGCTGACAAAGTTTGCAGATGACTGCAAACTGGGCACCATAGTAGAAAACACATCTGACACAGATATCCTTCAGAAGGGTCTCACCGAAACGGATAACTGGTGCCAGAGCCATGGCCTAAAGTTAAATGCCAAAAAATGCATAGTCATACCCTTCGAAAAACAAGGTTACCCCTAGCTACCAAATAGGTGGCAATCCACTGAGCACAGAAGAAGTTATCAGGGACCTGGGGACCCAGGTTGATAGTAGTCTGTCATTCGACACCCATGTAGCTAAAGTAGTTAGGAAGACCTTCTACATTGCCCACCTTATCATGAAGGGATTCTCATCTAGATCAAGGGAGGTCATAGTCTCCCTATACTCATCACTCATCAGACCAATGATTGAGTACAATGCCCCATTCGGAATGTATCTGACCCGACACTTGCAGCAGCTGGAGAGGCCACAAAAGTTCCTCACCAAAAGGATAAAGGGTCTCAAACATCTGTCCTATGCTGCCCGACTGAAAGAACTCCAGCTCTATTCAGTCGCCACCGCTTGCTCAGAGGTGACCTTTGCCTAACATACAAGGCCATGTCAAACCCAGATTTGATGAATATGCTTCACCTCAAAAAATCTAGATCCGTCAGAGTCACAAGGGCGGGAGACTTAAACCTCGACACGGCTATTAATAGGACGTGCTGGAGGGATAGATTCATCACCCAAAGACTCCCTATGCTGTGGAATACAATCCCGGTATATGTGAGGCAGAGCACCTCGCTGGCCTTGTTCAAGAGAAATCTTGACCAATGGATGGGAGATCGCAGATATACCCCAGGGATTACCTCAGTGTCACTGCTCAACAGAGGCACAGCAAAATAATGGGTATAGTTCCCCATACTAAAGGGGTGGCGTAAGCCACAAAACTATGGGCTAGGCTTGTAAATGCCCTCGGGCAGATAGCTTAGTATGAACCTATGAACCTATGAACCTATGAGATATGTTCAAGTTTAGGATTGTGATTGGTGTAATATTATTCAAATTTGTATTTAAGGGTGGGGTTAATTAATTAACTTATTTCACATCTGAAGAAGTTCTATTCAGAACTAAAAATGCGGTGAGACACTTAAGCTTTTAGTGTGGATTATTTGTGATTTGTGATTGTGTTGAACAATAAATCTTTTGGTGTTTCAGCACTTGTTATGGTTGCTGGTGCTTCTTCATTGTTATTTGGTTGGAGTTTCGCTCCCTGAGGCACTTTTATCTCTGCTGTGTGTTTTAGCATATAGAACCTATTTTTGTTATAGGAGGAGAGAAAATCCTGGGAAAAAACTCAGCTCTCAAGAGGCTTGGACAAATGACAGACAAACTGAAGCTTTTGAAAACGTTTGCCCAGCACTCCCTCTTACAGGAAAAGGTACAGAAAAAGTTCTAGTCCCAGTATGTTTGGGAGAGAAAGCTACACATGCCACCTCCAGACAGTCTGTAACCTAGGACTTATAAATTTACAATTAAGTCAAACCAACTTTACAAAGCACAATTGGAAACAGATGCTTTAAGTACAGCAGAAAAGAAAATAACTAAGATTCTGGGAAAGATAGTGAATTAGATGATAGTATTACTTTTTATCCATGTTTTCTGTTTCAGTTAAAATGTTATCTCTTCTCTAGAAAAGTAAAGATAGGAAGGAAACGGTGCGTTAGTGGCTATAGTGCGAAATCGTATAGGACACTAATAACGAGCTCAGCTCACAGACATGCGTTAGGAGGTCATATAAGCACTAATAACAAGTTCAGCTCACAGACATGCGTTAGGAGGTCGTATAAGCACTAATAACAAGTTCAGCTCACAGACATGCGTTAGGAGATCATATAAGCACTAATAATGAGTTCAGCTCACAGGCATGCGTTAGGAGGTCATATAATCAAAGCAAGGCTGTTAACAACATTTAATTGGCCAGGTATAATGTACTTCTTGACCAGAATGTCAGAAAACTGCTTCCTATTTTGAATTTGAGTCGATTGATTCCAATGTCTCTAACAGAAGTGCCATTTGAGCACAATGATATGAACATTGTGAGGTTACCAGTAAAACCTAGCAATGGGTAACAGTGCATAATAGAAATAACAGACTATCTTGCAAAACGTCCATGATCTGTACCATTGCACACAACTAATCCAGACAACTATTACCGTTATTCCCAGGTTATGTCCCCAAACACATGCTTACAGAGCAAGTCATGCTCTTTATGTCAACAGTGTTGCATCAGTTGTGCCTTTGCCTTAAGTTTAAGCAATTAAAATGTCAGTGAACCATTTGCAGACTGACTGATTGTTTAAACAGGTAGAGAGGCTCAGTAAAGCACTGACATTCATGTTAAGAAAAGTCACTGATGCAAGCAGTAAGAACTGTGATAAACTGCTATCCTACTTGTCAGTGGTAAAGCTTCAAGTAGGTTTATCGCTACTCTTTTTAAGCTGTTTTATGGCAGGCACTGCATGTGTCAACTTGATATCACTAAAGATTCGGTGGAAAAAGAGAAAACACCAATTAAGGGAGAAGTAGAGCACTGAATTAATTTGTAGAATAAACTAAGGGTGGTTATGACCATAATAAAGCAGGATATGCAGAAAGCTCAGGGGTGCAGCAATGCCTCTGCAATATTGTTTTATTTATTTGTATTTGCTCTTGGTTGACCAGGTTAGTCCCACTAGGCTGCTAGCCTCTTTTCAGGAGAACCTGAGGTGGTATTTATACTACTGGGATAAATTTGGCCAGGGCTTCAGGGAAATTCCCCTACTCTTTTTGGTAGGTGCCATGGGATCTTTTACATCCACCTGAGCAACATCTAAAGTAGATGGGGCCTCGGTTTAATACCTCATCACCAAAATGCCCAATGTGAAGAATTTAACACAGGGGATCAGGTATAAGTATTAATACTGTCTACACAGAACAAATTTCTGGCTAAGTGACAAGGTCCCTTTGAGGTGATTGAAAGATCAAAAGCAGTGTATTGCAAAAACAGACCAACAGGAAACAAATGAAAATACAGAGGATATCTACCACATTAATATGTTAAACCTACAGAAACAAGTAGAAGGCAGAGGATATGTACCCCATCAACGTGTTAAACCTACGGAAACAAGTAGAAGGCAGAGGATATATACCCCATTAACGTGTTAAACCTACAAAAACAAGTAGAAGGCAGAGGATATCTACCACATTAATGTGTTAAACCTACAGAAACAAGTAGAAGGCAGAGGATATCTACCACATTGTGTTAAACCTACAGAAACAAGTAGAAGGCAGAGGATATGTACCCCATCAACGTGTTAAACCTACGGAAACAAGTAGAAGGCAGAGGATATCTACCACATTAACATGTTAAACCTACGGAAACAAGTAGAAGGCAGAGGATATCTACCACATTAACGTGTTAAACCTACGGAAACAAGTAGAAGGCAGAAGATATCTACCCCATTAACGTGTTAAACCTACATAAACAAGTAGAAGGCAGAGGATATCTACCACATTAATGTGTTAAACCTACAGAAACAAGTAGAAGGCAGAGGATATCTACCACATTGTGTTAAACCTACGGAAACAAGTAGAAGGCAGAGGATATCTACCACATTAATGTATTAAACCTACGGAAACAAGTAGAAGGCAGAGGATATCTACCACATTGTGTTAAACCTACAGAAACAAGTAGAAGGCAGAGGATATCTACCCCATCAACGTGTTAAACCTACGGAAACAAGTAGAAGGCAGAGGATATCTACCACATTAACGTGTTAAACCTACGGAAACAAGTAGAAGGCTCTGTGATTAGCTTGCAAGCTGACATTCATGCAGAAAAGACCAGAGAATCTTTACCTGAAGTACAGATACAGAAACCCTTTGTTAGAGGTATAAAAAGCAGGAAATAAAAAAAAATTCTATTAAAGTACATTGTCACAACTCCATAGCAAAAATAAATAACAAACCCTTAACAATCTCTTTACCATATACAATATCAAAGTTTATAATGTTGGTTGAAAAAGTGTGTTATTTTTGCAATTCATTTTGTTGCTGGGGACAACCTGTTGAAAATTTTCTTGAAGCTGAAAACTCCTGCCATGACATCATAAAACACTGAACCTACAATGCCTCACTACCTAAATTAATGTATAAGCTACTGTTTTCCCATCCTTAATGCAGTAACAGGGAAATCTTATATCCTAGTATGGCAAATTGTCAGCTATGTCTCACAGATGGAACACCCTACGTTGAAAATTAAAACATCATGATTTATCAGTAAAACCATAATGTAAGTAGCTGTTTTTCTAAAGGAATATGGTGTGTTTTGCTAATGGAAATCAATGTTATTTTCTAAACTGGAATTATATTATGGTTGTTGTAAAAAAATGAGTTTACAGCAATGCTGAAAGTATGAAAAATGTTATTTACAGTTTATTTTCAAATCACTTGCAGCCATCAAATAGATTATAGAAATAACATTAACTATGAAACACAGATGCATGAAAAATACAACAAAGCATTTTAAGACATGAGAGTATTTTCAGAAATGCTTTGGAGGATTAACCATGGGAGAAAAAAACTGCAAGGCCATCATGCCTGCATTCACCTATCCAACCTTCAGGTGGTACTCTTGCACCGGATGGCCTCCTGACTGAGCAGCTCCATGTATACCAGGTCTGTCATTCAGGTGGAAGCATTGTAGCAGAGCCTTTCAGTTGGGCCCAGCGGTCCTGCTAAATTGTCAGGTAAGTGCATGCTATTCTAGGAATATGTAATGAGATTTATTACCCTGAGATGTTACAGAATCTTATTAACTTCTCATGGAATGCCACAAATACTAGGACTCCTGGCCATTCCTTGCCTCAGTACTGTGAGGTAATGGTGAACCTCACCTCTAGGATGATGTCACTCTGCTATGGTTAAGCCCACCTCTAGGATGATGTCACTCTGCTATGGTAAACCCTACCTCTAGGATGATGTCCCTCTGCTATGGTGTAGCCCACCTCTAGGATGATGTCACTCTGCTATGGTGAACCCCACCTCTAGGATGATGTCACTCTGGATTCTCAAACCTTCAGAAAAGCAAACTCAGTAGAAATAAAAGTGCTAGAATGTACCTTATCACTTTTTGCCACAAATGTAAGAACATTATGGAGATGGGAATAACCCCATCATTGGGCAGAAAATTTAGTCATTCAGATTTTAATTCAAAACACTTTATTTTTTATTTTTTTCAAAAGACAACACACACAAATTTTATCTTAAGTTGTAATGTGTTGCTGTTACATCATAATGAACTGAATCTATGATTTATTTATCATTTGTTGCCCATGTTACCCCAATAGGCTGTTGGTTTTCGTATAGGGAAGACCTGAGGTAGAATTTATACTACTAGGAGAAATCTGGACAGGGCACCAGGGAACTTCCTATTCTCCTGCCAATAGATGCCAGTGGATCTTTTACATCCATGAGCAGCCAATTACTCAAGCAGATAGGAACCTCCGTTTAACACTGCATCCAAAAAAGGACACGTTCAGGAGTGCAGCACCTTCCTTTGGACTGCACTTCAGTACCAGCAGTCTAGTCACCTGAAGTGGGAAGAAAACCCACATTATTCTCATCTTACGAAAAATCTTCAAAATAAACTCCAAAAATCCAAAAAAGCACAATGGGACTGGAAACACAGAGGATACACCACCAGTTGAAACCAATTGAAACAGCTTCCGACAATTTATTAACGGTTAAAAGTAAAGATAAAAAATACATGAGCGCTTTCGTTTGGCCTTTGCCAAACTTTTTCAAACATTAACCAATCCATTTCCTGTTGCCTATATAGACGTAACTTGTTCATTATACAAATTAAGTTATGTCATTAATTAAGTAGTTGTTGAACAAACGTGCCTTCTCCAATTCACTTTTTAACTGTATAAAACTGACATTTACTATCCTTCAAAGGATTGTTATAAATTCATATAAAACTGTATGAATGTAATGTTTAGAATATGTAATGATTTGTACACACATTTTTGTAGAAACATTTGTTTTCTTTAACCACTAAGCTTATTCGACATGAATGGTTTATGCTGATATACATATAGGCAACAGGAAATGGATTGGTTAATGTTTGAAAAAGTTTGGCAGAGGCCAAACGAAAGCGCTCATGTATTTTTTATCTTTACTTTTAACCGTTAATAAATTGTCGGAAGCTGTTTCAATTGGTTTCAACTGGTGGTGTATCCTCTGTGTTTCCAGTCCCATTGTGCTTTTTTGGATTATTCTCATCTTGCAGCACCAAAAGCAAGTGTGCTATCTGTTGCACCACTGACACTGTCACATGTGATACATCACTGCCTAAATTAGTGAACTTGTGACACCACTACATGTGATACATCACTACCTAAACTACTGAAATTGTGACGCTGCTACATGTAATACATCACTACCTAAATTAGTGAACTTGTGACACTGCTATATGTGATACATCACTACCTAAATTAGTGAATTTGTAACACCACTACATGTGATACATCACTACCTAAATTACTGAACTTGTGACGCTGCTACATGTAATACATCACTACCTAAATTAGTGAACTTGTGACACTGCAATATGTGATACACCAGTACCTAAATTAGTGAATTTGTGACACTGTTACATGTGATAACATTGCTACCTAAATTAGTGAACTTGTGACACTGCTACATGTAATACATCACACCCTAAATTAGTGAACATGTGACACTGCTATATGTGATACATCACTACCTGAATTACTGAACTTGTGACACTGCTACATGTGATACATCACTACCTAAATTAGTGAATTTGTGACACCGCTACATGGGATAACATTGCTACCTAAATTAGTGAACTTGTGACACTGCTACATGTGATACATCACACCCTAAATTAGTGAACTTGTGACACTGCTACATGTGATACATCACTACCTAAATTAGTGAACTTGCTACTACATTTCCTTGCTAAATTAACTTAACTGAATGCTTGCATTAACTTGAAAATCTTATTATCACCAATTTGTCCAAACAAAATACCTTACTTTGTGTGATATAGGTACTAAAACCAAAATGTAAGCAACTCCTCCAAAGATAAATCTTGTTTAGATGTTTCTAGAATGTTTTGTTACTTATTCTATGTGAAGCAATGTCTAACTCCTTTTGTTATGATTAATGTTTGTAAGACATAAAGCACATGAATAAACTTAAAGTATTGAAGAATACTCTCTCCTTCTCTATCTTTCTATCTATAGATGTAATTTACATGGCTGAACAGTACATTCATTACACAGAAAAAAATACAGCTGACTGAAAAGCATTTGATGGCACATTACCATCTTTTTTTTTCTGTGTGTGATTGTGGAACAGTCGGGAGTGGACAGTTTACCCCTTTTCCATTGCAACATGATTTAGGAGTTGGTAGAAATAGTGTATTTTAAGATTATTTTGTATTTCAAGCAGCTTTGTTCAATTTTTTTAATCTTTGATCATATGAGTATTAGATGAAGTGTCATATAGGGCTCCCTATTGAAATATTGGCACTTGTAATGCAGAGTGCCGACACAATGAAAAAACAGACCAAAAATGCAAACAGCTCTCTTCTCCTTTAGACTTCTTTATTGCAGCTCCCTGCACACTCACTGTGGGGGGGGAGGTGGCAAGCCCCCAACACCTTCTGAACTTATATATACAACTACAATAGCTCCATACCTCAGAAAAAAGAAATTAAGGGAATATTACGAGTAATGGCAATCTCAGACTTGGTATATGTAAGTCCATTTTGTGGACATTCAGTCTCTGTATTTCGAAACTTACTAAAGCAGGTCCCAAAGTTTCAAATTATATATAATGTGAAAAATATTTGCATGGGAAAACAAAAACATCCCTGCATGTCAAGGGGTTGGATTGCAAAGCAAGCACACCAGTGTATAAATTTAGTTCAATGGCATTTCCAACATAGGGAAGAGTTTCCCCTGCAAGTTGAAAGTGTTGCTGAAGGCATTAGATGGAGAAATCCCCATACCTATAAATCTCCATACCTATACAGATGGAAAGCATTGCAGAATGCAGAAAATGTGTTCTGGAGTTCTAGGTGACCTTAGTGCATGTGAGTGATAGTGACCTATGCGATTTCAGCTAAATCAATTAAGAGTGCTGGGTTTTAGCAGAAGACAAAGTTTTCTGATAGATGCAGTCTGAATAACGACACTAACATGTCTTTAGCTATGGTATTGCAGGCAAATTATTCAAGTATTTTATCTGTAATGCATGTGACTTTGAAGGTCATGGGGGTGGAATACACTCCAGAGTCATTCATACTCCGATGCATACCTCTCAACCACTTTGAGCAAAGAAATCTGTACTAAGCCATAAATAAAAGTGTAACAAAGGCCCAAAAATAGGGACAATTTTTAAATATTGCTCTCACAAACTTAGAAAGTTGATAGACTAACAGGTTTTGCATTAGCATGAATTTTCTGAAGGGTATAAAGTCTGAAACTCAAATGTCTGTCATTAATTTTTAACTTCAGTTTTCAACATTTTGCTACTGATTTGCCAGAAAAAAAATACAATTTTATAAAAAACGGACCAAAAATGTGAGGCACAAATCTGGATATTCTGCAAAAATCTGTCTGGTTTAGAGGTATGCTCAGATGGGATTTATAAATCTCATTAGTGTTGCATTTATTGATGACTATAACATAACATCAGACAGCAGTTAGGTATCGTCATTTATTTATCCTTTGTTGGACTGGGTTAGTCCCACTAGGCTAGTGGACTCCTTTTAGGGAAGACCCAGGATGGTATTTACATTACTAATAGAAATTTGGCCAGGGCATCGGGGAATCTCCCCTACTCTATTCAATAGGTCTCATGGGATCTTTTACATCCACCTGAGCAGCCACCAACTCAAGGTGATGGGGCCTTGGTTTAACATCTCATCTGTAGGATGGCACACTTAGGAGTGCAGCTCCCTTCTTATGCTGCACTACAGTGTCCACTTTCTAACTAGCTGGTGTGAGACTAGAAACTACACTCTTCTGCAGCAAAAGTTAGAGTGCTACCAGATGAACCAGTGACACTGCACAAGAACACCAAAAGTTAGAGTGCTACCAGATGAACCAGTGACACTGCACAAGAACACCAAAAGTTAGAGTGCTACCAGATGAACCAGTGACACTGCACAAGAACACCAAAAGTTAGAGTGCTACCAGATGAACCAGTGACACTGCACAAGAACACCAAAAGTTAGAGTGCTACCAGATGAGCCAGTGACACTGCACAAGAACACCAAAAGTTAGAGTGCTACCAGATGAACCAGTGACACTGCACAAGAACACCAAAAGTTAGAGTGCTACCAGATGAACCAGTGACACTGCACAAGAACACCAAAAGTTAGAGTGCTACCAGATGAACCAGTGACACTGCACAAGAACACCAAAAGTTAGAGTGCTACCAGATGAACCAGTGACACTGCACAAGAACACCAAAAGTTAGAGTGCTACCAGATGAACCAGTGACACTGCACAAGAACACCAAATGTTAGAGTGCTACCAGATGAACCAGTGACACTGCACAAGAACACCAAAAGTTAGAGTGCTACCAGATGAACCAGTGACACTGCACAAGAACACCAAATGTTAGAGTGCTACCAGATGAACCAGTGACACTGCACAAGAACACCAAAAGTTAGAGTGCTACCAGATGAACCAGTGACACTGCACAAGAACACCAAAAGTTAGAGTGCTACCAGATGAACCAGTGACACTGCACAAGAACACCAAAAGTTAGAGTGCTACCAGATGAACCAGTGACACTGCACAAGAACACCAAAAGTTAGAGTGCTATCAGATGAACCAGTGACACTGCACAAGAACACCAAAAGTTAGAGTGCTACCAGATGAACCAGTGACACTGCACAAGAACACCAAAAGTTAGAGTGCTACCAGATGAACCAGTGACACTGCACAAGAACACCAAAAGTTAGAGTGCTACCAGATGAACCAGTGACACTGCACAAGAACACCAAAAGTTAGAGTGCTACCAGATGAACCAGTGACACTGCACAAGAACACCAAAAGTTAGAGTGCTACCAGATGAACCAGTGACACTGCACAAGAATTGATTCTTAGGTTCAGATTAGCATAGCAGCATGGCACAGGCTCGCTGCTATGCTACCCCAATATTTTTTAATCCTATTCTTGACATTTATCTCATCTTTCTGTGACTGTAAGTCTACATCTCATGAGACAAATCTCATCATGTGCTTCTAGAAAGACTTGTCTTAGCAATAAATTGCATAAAATGCATAATTTTGTTTAGTGCTTTCAATTATTGCTATTTGCCTGACAAATTAAATAAATAATACATAACAAATATGAACTAGAACCACATGCTCGTTTAAATGCAATAAACCAATATATGCTGACACATGCAGCATAAACAAACGCTAGCATTTCAAAGACAGAGACAATGACAGAGTGCACACAATCCACCGCTTTCATTATTCTGTCTGGCATGTAAGAAAATTAAAACAATCCAGTTTCTCTGGGAACAAAATTGGATTTCAGTATTAAAGACCCACATGCAAATCATCAGTTTTCAAAATATAAATCACCTGATTACAATATCTATAAATAATCCTCTTCTATTGTACAGAGCATTTAAAATCTGTAAGTCTGTTTATTAGGAAAGAGAGAATGTTCTAAGAAATGGATTCCAAGCATACTTCTCAACCTCTTAGAGCAAGAAATCTGGACAAAGCCATAAATAAAAGTGTGACAAAGACCCAAAATAGGGACAATTTTTAAATATCGCTCCTAAAAATTTAGAAAGTTGATCGAATAATAGGTTTTGCTATACATGAATTTTTTAAAGGGTATGAAGTCTCAAATTCAAATGTCTGTCATTATTGTCTAACTTCAATCTTTAATGATTTGCCACAAATTTAACAGAAAACCACAACTGAAAAAAATGGACCAAAAATATGAGGCAAAAATCTGGACATTCTGCGAAAATCTCTACAGTTGAGAGGTATGATTCCAAGTTATAGGCGTAATGAGAGGAAACATCCTCAACCATCCTGCTCTCACTGCACAAAACACTAAAATTCACCCCCCCTCCAAAGTTGACATAATTTCAGGGGATAATTGCCCAATTCAGTACCTCACAAAACTGAGATATTGAATTAGATGGGGCTCATTACACCCAGGCAAGATAACTAGATTCTTTAACAGTCTATATTAATGAACCTCATAACCTAGTCAGAGCATAGTGCTCTTGGTTCATAGGTTGGTACTAGGATATCGGCCCAAGGGCCTATACAAGCCTAGCCATAACAATTCCCTGGCTATTTCATCCCACAGCATTTACTTTCCTGGACCCCTGTCTAGCAGGGTGACTGACGTGATCCCGGGGTGAATTTCCTATCTTCCATCCAATCATAGGTTCATAGGTTGGTACTAGGCTATCGGCATGGTCACTGAGTCAGGTCAAAGTCCTTGGATGCAACAGCTGAGTCTGTATGTTGGACATGGTATTGAAGTACAGGTGGAGCAACATGGCCATGATGCTCTCCTGCACAAGAGCTCAACCTGTTTGGTGGACCGGTGAATGCAGTGGCCAGCATAGCTGTCATGCCTGAATTCACCACATCTAAAAAGGCGAATGGGGCTGTGAGGCCTCTAGCCCACCAGAGAATGCAGTCCATTGTTAGCAAAACACTAATGTGAGCTATCCCAAAAGGAGTTCTGGGAACAGCTCACACTACACAAAATTGCATATGCACATGCCCCCAAGCATGCTCACAAATCCCAAAACCTTCAACAAAGCTCCACCTATACTGGAAGCAGATATTCAAAGCAGTCTGATTTCCCATCATAAATAGTCTCACATCCACACAGTGATTTCTCTTAAGAAGCCAATTTCTTTTGTGAGATTTTCTACTGATTTGGCTTCTTGTTTTGGTAAGGTGAGCATGATTCCCCTTTTGGGGGTTTTCGGGTTAAAGACACAGCTCTGACAGTTTACATTAGCATATGCTAAATGGAGAATGGGGACCCTTACCTTCTGGGTTTCAATATGGAGTAATTGCTTATTTTGGCATGAGAGAGAGAGGGGGGGGGGCTGTGATTGGGTGAGTGAAAATAGTGAAAAGAGAAGTGCTGGAGGGAGAGAGAATACAGTAAGAATGAGTAATGTAACAGAAAAGAAGGCAGTAATAATACAGTATAGGAAGGGGAAGGAAACGTGGAAGGAAAAACAAGAATATTTTAAGAAAGGTTGGCAGAAGGACAGGACTAGGTCATAAAGATGACAGATAAGAAAGTGGTGACATAAGCATAAAGTCTACAACAGTGAGGTAAGTTTATGATAACAACATTAAGCCAGTGAGGCGGTCAGCATTCATGGTCTAAGAATGGGGTACAGACAAGATTGTTATAGGTTCATAGGTGTTTACTAGGCCAAAAGGGCCTTTTTAAACCAAGCCATGCATCCCAAATCTCTGACAAATTCTGATACCCTTTGTGACACTGCCAGACCAGCTATCTGAAATTTTGTAAATTATTCTGTGTCATTTGGGAATACTGATATGATTTATACAGAACTGTATGTTATGTACCGAGCTTCAAAAATGTAACCACAGCATACTCTGCTGGAACATAGAAGATTAACTTACAAAACTTCAAGAAAATAAGTTGAAATAAAGTGCTTTACAGTGTGCTATAAAAGTTAGTTTCAATACAGCAAGGAGACAGGATGTCTAGAACTAGAAGTTTTTTTTTTCTATTGTCTTGAAGAGTAGTTACTAGGTTTAAAATGTAAAAAGTGTTTTATTGTTTTATGACTTCCTAGCAGCTACACAGTTCTAAGAGATATGTATTTCTCACACAGATGTGTTATATTATGTTCAGTTTCTGTTTAGCCTGGGAACTGAAGTCAGGTGACAAAGAGTGATGTCATCCAAGCTGACCCAGCAGTACTATTTGATATTAACTTAAGAACTTTCTCAGAGGGAGACTGTACATTTTGTATTTTGTCTTGGATGTAGCAAGTACATCCACTCATAATCACCGTCTGCACTTGCCTTGATCTGTAAGTAAGTTTTGTTAGGGCATACTAATTCTTTAGATATTGTTAGGAGTACAGTAACAATTAGTTTAGATGCTTTCTGTATTTATTTGAGACTGTCCTGCAATGTTGTTTTAAATACTTTCTGTGATTTTGAACTCTGAAGTAAC
The DNA here is from genome assembly GCF_019279795.1 of Protopterus annectens. Classification (NCBI taxonomy): domain Eukaryota; kingdom Metazoa; phylum Chordata; order Ceratodontiformes; family Protopteridae; genus Protopterus; species Protopterus annectens. The sequence goes on from NC_056743.1 coordinate 1,322,437,002, forward strand.
TGTGTTTGTGTATTGAGTATTGTCTTGTTCTTTTATTATTATTAAATATATTTAAACCTATCTTTGTGGCTGATAATTGTGAGACATATTTAAGCTCTTAGCGTACTTGCATATCTGTTTGGTGGCAATGTACAGGTCACTCCTAAATAGCCTTGCTTGGTCAGACTACCATTTGGTTTAATAGTAACATTATACAGTAGGATTGGACACCTTTTGGTAAGGGCCTTAAAGAAGCTGATAAGGGGTTCTGGTGGGAGTGATAACTACCTCATAGTCTGAGCAGAAGGGGACATAGCTAGTAAATCTGTGCCTGCCTTTCCTAGGTGTGTGTTTGTGTATAAATCAAATCTCAAAGTGTGTGTGTGTGTGTGTGTGTGTGTGTGTGTGTGTGTGTGTGTGTGTGTGTGTGTGTGTGTGTGTGTGTGTGTGTGTGTGTGTGTGTGTGTGTGTGTGTGTGTGTGTGTGTGTGTGTGTGTGTGTGTGTTTGTGTCAGCTACTTGGTCAGGGACACGAAGCACTGATTGGGCAGAGAGACTGTTGGGAGGATTTGGCTTGGAACTCTGGCTATGGGCTCAACTCTATAGCTGTGCCAGTGGGGTGTCTTACTGGGGATCTGGAGAAAGAGAGAGAGAAACCAGATGCAGACACACTGTGATCTCTGTGTACTCTTAAGGGAAATTGCACTTTACTGTGTGTGTGTAGTTGTCATCCTCCCATTGTGTAAATCCCCCAGTGTTGCCAGGGTGAGGATTGAGGCTTCTTGATTACTAGGCCAGTGCATGGGCATCACACCCTTGATAAGGGTAAGCAGGGTCATGGGAGATGAAACATTTGCAGGTTGCCTGTAAATGCTCATTTTGGCAATGAACATCATCTGGTGACTGAACATTGGATTGTACACATTTAGGTTTTATAAAAACATGCAGATTGTTCCCATTATAAGTATATCAAGGCTGTATTTTTTAATACATGTGGAGGGAGTTTAAACATTTCACTAGTTCTTAAGGAGATGTTAAGGGGAGTGCAACCCTCCCTTACAAACAGTATCCCAGAATGTTTTTTTTTTTTTTCAAAAGTCTGATTATTTTTAAACTCTGTTTAAATAAATAAGTAAACTCCACAGGGCAGAGAAACAAAACCTTGATTGTCACCCAGATGACCAGGATTTCATTAGGAGCTGCCAAGGAGGGCAGGGTTGAGTTTTTATTACCTGTTCTCCCATCTTGAAGAGACCAATTGCAGTTTAGCCTTCTATAATGCCAATACCAATTGACTTGGGGACAAACAAGCAGTTCAAAGTGGAGCAACAATTTCACCCACCAAGCTAAATGGTAATGCATTACTCCGCTGCATTAGCATGCAGCTTTATTCTGTAGCATATCGCCTACTCCAACGTGATCTCTGCCTAACTTATAAAACTATGTCAAACCCAGAGCTGCTGGACAGGCTACACCTAAAGAAATCCCAATCCCTCTGAGCTACACACTCTAGGGACCTAAACCTTGTCACCACAATAAACAGGACATGCTGGAGGGATAGATTCCTGTCCCAGAGACTTCCTATACTCTGGAACAAGCTACCCATCTATGTCAAGCAAAGTTCTTCATTAGCACTCTTCAAGAAAAATCTTGATGAGTGGATGGGAAATAGGAAATACACCACAGGGATCACTTCTGTGTCTTTGCTCGACAGTGGCACAGGAAAATAACTTTCTTGCGTGGCGTAAGCCATGGAACCTTGTTGGCTAGGCTTATGTAGGCCCTTGGGCCGATGGTCTAGTACCTACCTATGAACCTATGAACATATTATACACATGACTGAGGATACTCAGAAATATGTGAATGATTCCATGGAGCTACCACTGCAGGAAGCAGATGAGTATGTATGTCGCAGGAAAAGCATTCACACCTCATAGCTGCCTGGATGAAGGCCCATCCACTGCCTGACACTCACACCAGCTCCCAAACAGGTGCAACTAGAAATGACTGTGTAGGAAGGTAGGAGAGGTTAGGCATTTAGAAGGTGTGGAGGGTAATATGACATAGAAAAAGACAATTCTTTTTTTTTTTTTTTTTGGTCTGCAGGATCACCCCAATGGGTCTCATTCCTGCATGCACTTGACACATTTGTTCTTACACTGGGGCAGAAGCCCATCAGCCCAAGTGTTAAAGTGTGGGACAGTTTACAGATCCTAAAGATCATCCTACCCCCCCCCCACACACACACACACACACACACACACACACACACACACACACACACACCTGGCAGCCTTTGAGTTTCTCTATAGCTACCTTGGGAGATGACTGTGTGATTCCATGTAACACAATCTCCTGATGAAGTAGCACATCACTTGCAGTGTGAGGCATGCTAGGCTGTTCATGGTGTGGTGATCACTAATGTAGCAAGCCAAACTGACTTCCTCCTCTCAGGATGGGTGAGCCGACACTGGTCACTCAGTTTCATTCTCCACTGCTCGGTCCCTCCAGTGCCTCTGGCACTAGTTGTACACAAATTGTCTAGGATGCAGTCAAGGCATAGTCCTTCTGCATAACTAACTAAATAAATAAATAGTAACGACTTTTATTTTTAAATTGTATTGCAATAACTACTAAATAATTGTATACAAAATAGAAAACATAATGTCTTAATGTCAATGTGCAGCTCTTTGACAGGTTGTTTATTGGTAAGTAGCTATTATGTTCCTAGTATAAAGTTTCTTATTTACTTAAGAATCCTAGCTCAGTCCAATGTTCTTAAAATTATCCCCACCTACTTATATGCAGTATTAGGAATGTGACCATGCTAGATGCATCTGCACCAACGAGTAGGTCTAATTTCACAAGAACAATTATACCGTCTGTTATATATATCTAGGTACTCAATAACATAAAGGTTCTCAAACCACACTGTAAGATCTAGGCATTGGCAAACAGTGATACCAACTTTATAAATGACGTAGAATAACTGTTCCACGTTATTATGGAGCCATACCTAATGTGCCAGGTACTGCATTACATATATGCATACACAAACTAGTTTTCATTGAACTTGGTTTACACAGTCACTATGAAACTCTGAATCCTTAAAAAAAACCTGCCCTCCTATGTAAATGGACAGAAGACATGCAGGTACAATAACAGCCTGCCATGTTTGATGGCTGAGTAAATTAAACAATTTTTTGGGTGCCAGAGAAGAAATGAGTACAAAACTTTCCTGGCGTTACATGCAGCAGTCAGTTCCCCGTCTGTTATTATATAAAGTTTTATAGTACACATGTACAACTTACAGTATAGGTGAAATTTGAAAACAGTGTCTGGCTTTAAAAAAATCCTAAGGTTAAAAGTTACTGTTATTGTCACAGAAACACAAATAAACTAATATTTATTATGTTCTGTTTGTTCTGTCTCAAGGAACATTGTTTTCTGACTTTGACTTGTCTGTACTGAGTCATTTCTGGAAAAAAAAAAGATTTGTGCATAGAAAAGAAAGAAGCAGACCTGAAATGCATTTTAAGTCAGTGTCTTCATTACTAAGTTGATAGAAGTTCCTGATATTTATGTCCCAGTCTACATTTTGTTTATGTGATGAGTGTGTCCCTGTGGCACTGCATATTAATTAAACCCTTTACTAAAATATATACAACTAATCAGTTCACATTATTACTGAAATTAAGTCTACTGTTTAGGTAATTTCATAGGTTCATAGGTTCGTACTAGGCTATCTGCCCTAGGGCATTTATAAGCCTAGCCAGAGTGTGTGTGGCTTTCACCACCCCTTAGGATGAGAATACTATGCCCATTTAAGGTTTAGTTTACTGTGCCTCTGTCTAGTAGTGACACAGAGATGACCCCCGGGGTAAACCTATGATCTCCCATCCACTCGTCAAGACTTCTCTTGAATAGAGTTAGTGAGGGGCTCTGCCTAACATGGATTGGGATTCTATAGGTTCATAGGTTCGTACTAGGCTAATTTGTCTCCCAGAGTAAAATTTGAAAAGGTAACCTTCAAATGAAAAGTACCACATCGTGAAATTGAAAAGTCATTCTGCAAAAGCATCATACTATAGAATACATACAGAGTAGCATGAACATTAAGTATTATTAATGTTTAATGACCATTTCAAATAATGACTGGTTGCAGCCCTGAATATATATCTGATTTTGGTATTATGGTTTCATAAGCCATATCTACAACTGACTCTGTTCAATATCAGTACATTTGACTGACTGCTGGTTTATCTCACACACTGCTAGCGCTTTTAGTGACCAGTGTGTGCTAAAGGGAGAATGAACATATGCCATTTTTTAAAGGATAGTCACACCCATTAGTTGAGTATATAGCATGATAATGACTGATTTGCACAGTATTTCAGTTAGATTTTTTTGCTGTCTGCTTTCTTGCATGCTCAGCTATATCAGGCTGTGTTATATATAGCATTAACTTTCATTGTTTCCTTGTTTAGATTTAATTGCATTTAAATAGATTAAAAAAAAACATTGCTGGTAAAGTGGAGTTATACACACCAAAAGGCATAAAAACATCTGAAATGGCTTTCAATATTTATTTTCATTGTAAGACAGCAGTTTAACTACAAAAGCAAGGATGCCATAAAGAATTTACACCTGTAGTTCAAGCGGGCAAGACTTTGTAAAAACTTTACCACAGAAAACAAGAGGTGCTGTACTTAATCAATAGTGTTTCTTGGCTCTTAATGGAACTGCAAGCGTTTTGTGGTGTATTATTTTAAGAGTGATCACAAACATTGCAAACTCCAATAACATCAAATACCACTCTGCAAGGAGACAGAAAACTACAAAAACGTTAAAAACAAAGGTGGTAAGTGCTTTCACAACACAAGGTTGCTTCTTCAGACCACAGAAAAAAATACAGCAAAAACACCATCATTATATGGTTAAAATAATTAGTAAAATGCGCAATCAAAAACACAGCAAACAATTAAAGGAATAAAACATTAACAGTGCATAACTAATTATTTCAGCTAACCAACAAAACAAAATCTTGACTAATCAGAATAAATGCTAAAGAACATGACTCCCTATCAAAACACATTGATTATTATGTTACAATTGGTTAAACTTGTCTGAGTTAATTGGTGAAACAACCAACCAAAAAAATAACTGAACCAGTGAGTCTGGCATTCACAAAAATGCACTGTATTTCTAAAGTTCGCTACTGTGTAAGGGATATATCCTATCCGATGTAATTTTCTAAATTATAATTAAAGTCAAAACTGTATGTAGTGCACTTCAAAAATGATAAGACAAAAACTCATTATTAAAAACATCAAGCATTGACGATCTTTCCCTTGATGTGCCGCCTATCGTATATTAAACATAGAATGCTTCTCCCTTACTACTATTAGAAAACTTCATTAGATCTCCACAGAGACTTTTAAAAAAAAAATAATAAGGACATATTAAATGGTTCGCAAACAAAAGCAAAATATAATGCTAAAAGTAACAGAACAAACTACATCAACCAATCAGAACTGGAAACAGCGAGTAACAGCCAACCAAAGATCTCTTCTATAATCGGTTGCAGTCCACCCCAGCTCATTCTTATTGCTTGAAAACACCACTTAACCTCCTATCAAAGCAAAACAAAAGAAATCAACTAAAATCTATGCTACACAAAATCAGCCTATCAAATTAAGACAAAGCCGATCTATCAAAATGTAACGATCAATGTTGGAGCATTCTCCATGGAAGACAAAAACAAAAAACTTCTAAAATAGTCGGAAATTAGGTCTGAATGACTCATCTGTACAGATCAAAAATACAACAACCACAATATTGTTTATTGAAATCACCACTTATGTTCTTTCCCTCCATCACCTGCATGTTTGTCTAAAGAGTTACTGATATCACCCTGTCTGATGTACCTCATACGCTCTCTAATCCTGTCATAGAGCATTCTGTTAGTTTTGCCAACACAAAAATGCAGGCATGCAACACACCTTGCTAAATATACATTACTAGGTTGACAATTAGCTGTTACTCTAAACGTGTACTTCCTCCCGGGAATCGGGTGCTTAAATGAGTTACTAGTATCTATAAGATGGCGAAAACTGCATTTACCACATCCAGTGGTGCCCTGTGATTTCTCTGTTGTATGCCTCATTTTTGGACCATATCACAACATACATTTGAAAGAACATTTATTCTTGAACACAAATTGAGGTTTCTTCCCTATGAATGTATTGATCTCACTATCAGAAGTCAAAATATGCCAAATCCTCTTAATCGCTGCACAAATGGAATCGACATTCATAGAATAATGCAAGTATATTAATGGAGCATGTCTAAACACACCACTGTCATGTTCTTGTGCTCCCGAGGATTTATATTACCCATGATCTGAATAAAAACGTACTGCTTTCCCTTGCCTCCACGTCATAAACGTTCTTATTTCAGAATTTATCTCTTCTCTTTTATAGCTCCTAGACATAAACTCTTCCCTCATAAGGGCTATATCCCGGTTAAAAATACGTGTCTCACTATTTAACTGTGATATCCTCATAGCTTGTCCTCTTATTATGCTCCTAAAGATATGTCTGGGGTGATTAGTCCAAGGTACCCAAAGAAGGGAAATCCAGCCACAAAACAAATAAAAACAGCTGTATTCCAATGAACCAAACCACATTGGTTTGATGTGGTTTGATTCGTTGGAATAAAGCTGTTTTTATTCATTTTGTGGATAGAGTTCCCTTTTTTGGGTACCTTGGACTTTTTACTGGTGATTTTTTTGGTACCTTGGTGTGCTTTTTTACATGTCTGGGGTGATTACTACTCCTATGTAAGACATGATTACGATATACTATATTCCTATATCACTTGTAACCAGTTTGTTATCAGCATTTCTAAATAGTCAAACATCAAGAAATTTAATTTGATTGTAGGCTTCTTGTTTAGTAAAATGTAAGAAACTAGTGGTTTGCTGTAAGTAATTAAAAACTGTTGAAACAAATCTAATGAGCCTCTCCAAATAAAGAATACATCATCCACAAACCTCATATAAAAGCGTATATGGAGAGCATGCATACTATGGAGGACATACTCAGTCCCCCACTGCACGATCATGCTATTAGCATAGCTGTTAGTGCATGATGTCCCCATCGCTACACTTGTACCTTGTCTATAGTACTTATCATCAAACACAAACACATTGTTCTCCATAATGGTCTCTCAAACACAGCAAGTCAACAAGCTTTTTATCGTAGGAGCTATTTGTAATAAGAAAATCTCTAACCATTTCAACACCTATATAGTCGGGAATCACTGTAAAAAGTGAACAGATGTCTATAGTGACTAAGAGGTCATACTCCTCCAAAGGTTCATCATTAGTGAAAGCAAACAAATCTGTAAGAAACTGTTTAGTGTTCCTGAGGACAGTACTGATCTCATTGACCACTGGTCGCAAAAAATTCTCTACAAAAATAGACATTGGTTCAGTGATCCACACATGCCCAGCCACAATAGGTCTGACTGGGGGTTTTATTGAATCTTTGTGTATTTTTGGTAGGCACTTAAATGAAGGTACTAAAGGTTTTTCCACAAAAAGAAAGTAATAAATACTTTCCGTTATGGAGCCACCTAAAACACATTTTAACGAAATACATTTTACATTTCTGATGACTTCTTGTACCTGCACTAAACTCAATAGCTCAGATGTAACAACATCATTTAACATAGCTGAAACTGGTTCTTTATAGAAAATAGCATCCATGATAACAACTGCCCTGCCTTGCTTGAATTGGACTTGTAAAAATTATTATGAAAATTGTGTTGTCCATCATGTTCAACTGAGTTACAAAAAACTTCTAAAGTAGCACTCAACATAGGGTTAAAGTCACTAGGTTTCTTAAAACAAGTGTTTCCAGTGTCAAATGGAAACATAGTCTTAAGTTGCAAGTTCCGAGCAAACAGTCTCACATCAAGCAGTACATTACTTAAATAAGTATAATGTGCAGGGACAAAGGATCGTCACCTCTCAAGAAGGGATACTTCAGACCTATTTAAAGTTCTCCTAGAAATATTATGTATTAATGTCTGACATCCTTCTCCCACATCTGTTTTAACGATCGATTCTCTGATCCTTTGCCATGTTCTAACCTCCTCTTCTGTGTCCTGCTGACAGAACGTCCTCTGTTCTTCTCGTTCCGTACTGGTAGGGGTATGGTAAAAGAACTTTATGATGTCATACAGGCCCCTTGCGTGGGTCTCACGCCTGGTTCACGTCTCTCCATGCCTCTGCTAGTTTTTGATGCATCAGTGTTACATTATCCCTCATTACTAGGTAAGGATACACTAACATTTGACACACGTGTAGTTTGTTCATTATTATTGTCTTTGAGTCCATTGAGTATATAGCATGATAATAATGACTGACTTGCACAGTATTTCAGTTAGATTTTTCTGCTGTCTGCTTTCTTTCATCATCAGCTACGTCAGGCTATGTTATATATAGCATTAATTTTAATTGTTTCCTTGTTTAGATTCAATTGCATTTAAACAGATTAAAAAACATTGCTGGTAAAGTGGGGTTATACACACCAAAAGCCATAACATCTGAAATGTCTTTCAAGAATTATTTTTCTTGTAAGACAGCAGTTTAACTACAAAAGCAATGATGTCATTAAGCATTCATATCTGTAGTTCAAACGGGCAGAGTTTGCAACAACTTTACCACACAAAACCAACAGGTACTGTACTTAATCAATAGTGTTTCCTGGCTCTTAATGGAACTGCAAGTGCTCTGTGGTCTATTATTTTAAGAGTGATCATAAACATTGCAAACACTGTATCTTGAGCAACAGTTGCAGTTAAAAAAAATCACACACAAATAAATTTGTTGGAGGGGTGTGCCCCCTTACATGGCAATCTATACACTCACACCCCTCACTACCTGTATACACTCAGGGAAACAAGAGATCCCTGGAATACTGCAGTATCAATCCTTAAATATAAATCCCTGTATCCACACACTACTGACTGAATGTAAGAGTGGTGACATCTGCCGTGCCGAACACAAGCCTGGCAGCCTGTTTTTTTTTCTTGTGCAATATACTGCATTTTCAATGTAAGTGTATTGTAATACACTCACACTTTATGTAAAACAAACCATTAATTCAGTTAGTGTTTTTGCTTGATTTTAGATTTAGATAGCTGGTTTAGCAAGCATAGAAAAAATCTTGTAGCGATCAGTTCAAGGTAGCCTAGCACACATCTCAACTATATACATTTTCACAGAATGTCCAGCTTTATTGCCTCATAGTTTTGGTCTGTTTCTCATAAAATTGTGTTTTTCTGGCAAATCACTGGCAAAATCATTGAGGACTGAAGTCAGAACAAATGGCAGACATTTGAGTTATAGACGTCATACCTTTCAGAAAATTCATACTAATGCAAAACATGTTATTCTATCAAATTTCAAAGTTTGTAACAGCAATATTTAAAAAGTATCCCTATTTTTGGGCTTTTGCCCCCCTCATTATTTATGACTTTGTCCAGATAGTTATGTAGCCTAAACAGGAATAAAAATGAAATGTATTAAATGGAAATACACCTGAATATTTCTTAATGGTTCATTCCAAATGATCATGACATTTAGCTAAATCATTTTATTATCTATCTGCTGTTTTATTAACTCTTATGTTTAACATGTACTGCAGATCACCTAGTGACAGTTCTTGCTTTCCATCAATATTATGCTACTATAGCACACATTCTTGGATGTAGTTACCCTACTCTTAACGCACATTCTTGGTGGTAGTTACCCTACTCTCATACAATGCACATGCTTGGTGGTAGTTACCCTACTCTCATACAGTGCACATAGATGATGGTAGTTAGGCTACTCTCACACAGCACACATGGTTGGTGGTAGCTAGCCTACTGTCATACAGAGCACATTCTTGGTGGTAGTTACCCTACTCTCATACAGTGCACATAGATGGTGGTAGTTACCCTACTCTCATACAGTGCACATAGACGGTGGTAGTTAGGCTACTCTCACACAGCACACGTGGTTGGTGGTAGTTAGCCTACTGTCATACAGAGCACATTCTTGGTGGTAGTTATCCTACAGCGCACATAGATGGTGGTAGTTACCCTACTCTCATACAGTGCACATAGATGGTGGTAGTTAGGCTACTCTCACACAGCACACATCGTTGGTGGTAGTTAGCCTACTGTCATACAGAGCACATTCTTGGTGGTAGTTACCCTACTCCTCATACAGTGCACATAGATGGTGGTAGTTACCCTACTCTCATACAGTGCACATAGATGGTGGTAGTTAGGCTACTCTCACACAGCATACATGCTTGGTGGTAGTTAGCCTACTGTCATACAGTGCACATGCTTGGTGGTAGTTAGCCTGTTCTCATACAGTGCACATGCAGGTGGTAGTTAACCTGCTCTCATACAGTGCACCTGCTTGGTGGTAGTTAGCCTCCACTCATACAGCACACATGCTTGATGGTAGTTAACCTACTGTCACACATATGGTTTGCGTTAAGAAACAATTGCTTGAATTAGATCCAGTTCAGTATATAAGGTCAATACAATGACTAGATAGTTCTGGTATGCTAAGGGCTGTGGCAGTGGCCCATTTGGAAATGCTAAAGGGGTTGGTCATTGATAAGGTACTGTGGGTTAGCATGTCTTTTCAGTGCTGCATAGAAAGCTAGGACAGTATGAATGAGCTCTCAGATTAAGATTATACATGCAGAAAGCATGACAGTTGACAAAGTCCTTTACAAATCTTATCCTTCTGATGAGACATTAAGCCAAGGTCCCATCTGCTTGACTTGGTGGTACCCAGGTGGATGCAAAAGATCCCATGGGACTTCTCAAAAAGATTACGGGAAATTTCTTAGTGTTCTGGTCAGACTTTCCCTGGTCAGTGTGAATATTAGGTCAGGTTTCACCTAAAAAAAGCCCAGTGGCCTAGTGGGACTAACCCAGTTATCAAAAGTGTCAGTCAATGAATCAATACATACTTACATATGCGCATATACACACATACATACATATAAATAAATACATAAGATACTGCATCCCCAGTTTCTTAAATGGAACAGTAAGTTGTGTTCAGCTGCAGCAGCCCAGCCTAGATACAAGGTATACTGGAAAGGCATTGACAAATGAGAAAGGCCCAAACATAACACAGTGGTACCGGATGTCCCACATGCATTTTTGTACACTCTCCTCTACCTATGCTGCTCAAACAGCAGTTTGTAATGTTGGCTCAGTCACTCTGCAGAAAACAAAGGGCATTGCAACGGCAACTACTCTACATTCAGGGTACTGTATTAGTAAACTGTACTTGTCTCTGAGCCTCTTTTCAAAATACAACATGCTCAGAGTCTGAGATATCATAAAAAACACAATCACTCTAGTTAACGTTTGGGATCCACAGGCAACAGAATGCTATAAAAATGCAAATTCTTAGTTTCATAAAGATTAATATCAATGCTTATGACTGAATCAAAGTATGACATTACATATTCTCTCTGAGACCTCTCAGGTTGCAAAAAATATAACTTAGTACATGTAATGATTACCCCAAAAACACAAAAGTAAAAAATGATGAATCAGATTACTAAACATTAAATAAAAATAAGGTATGCAGAAAGTATGACTCCACTTTATTGTGACATGAAATTACTTGAAATTATATACATAATAGGGAATACAATGTGCTGACATTTGTATAAAAAAGAACTACACCAATATTGCTATCACTGCCATTTTTATTATGCTACTTTATAGCATACTCCCAGTGTATTGTGGGTATGCAAATACGGCATTGCATCATCTTAAGGGTGCTTTGTTTGGGTCACACTGAATTGCCACCTTCCTAGTAACGTTGTAACAGATCTGAGAGGAAAGGCTTGCTGCAGCACTGTTTGAATCTCTCTGATGGTACCTTCCTAGTAACGTTGTAACAGATCTGAGAGGAAAGGCTTGCTGCAGCACTGTTTGAACCTCTCTGATGGTACCTTCCTAGTAACGTTGTAACAGATCTGAGAGGAAAGGCTTGCTGCAGCACTGTTTGAATCTCTCTGATGGTACCTTCCTAGCAACGTTGTAACAGATCTGAGAGGAAAGGCTTACTGTGGCACTGTTTGAATCTCTCTGATGGTACCTTCCTAGTAACGTTGTAACAGATCTGAGAGGAAAGGCTTGCTGCAGCACTGTTTGAATCTCTCTGATGGTACCTTCCTAGTAACATTGTAACAGATCTGAGAGGAAAGGCTTGCTGCAGCACTGTTTGAATCTCTCTGATGGTACCTTCCTAGTAACGTTGTAACAGATCTGAGAGGAAAGGCTTGCTGCAGCACTGTTTGAATCTCTCTGATGGTACCTTCCTAGTAACGTTGTAACAGATCTGAGAGGAAAGGCTTGCTGCAGCACTGTTTGAATCTCTCTGATGGTACCTTCCTAGTAACGTTGTAAAAGATCTGAGAGGAAAGGCTTGCTGCAGCACTGTTTGAATCTCTCTGATGGTACCTTCCTAGTAACGTTGTAACAGATCTGAGAGGAAAGGCTTGCTGCAGCACTGTTTGAATCTCTCTGATGGTACCTTCCTAGTAACGTTGTAACAGATCTGAGAGGAAAGGCTTGCTGCAGCACTGTTTGAATCTCTCTGATGGGACCTTCCTAGTAACGTTGTAACAGATCTGAGAGGAAAGGCTTGCTGCAGCACTGTTTGAATCTCTCTGATGGTACCTTCCTAGTAACGTTGTAACAGATCTGAGAGGAAAGGCTTGCTGCAGCACTGTTTGAATCTCTCTGATGGTAATAATGAAGGGAAAACATCTGCTGATAGTATTACAGATAGAGAGACCAGCTGGCATGATAGTTAAGGTCTTCATCTCACATGTGCAAAGTGCAAGGTCCAGTCATGACTTTCAGCCAATGCCTGTGTGGAATTTGCATGCTCTTCTTGTGTGTTTGTCGGGTTCCTACTCAAACTCACCCAATAATGGAGTTTTGAGCAGCAGCACAGACTCTAAATGGTGCCTATGGTGTGAAGACTTGTATAGACCAACCACTAAGGACAACTGTGGTGTGCAGTATCCTCTAGAAAGGAGATCATGGATCACAGACTGCACACTCATGGCATTCCAACTCGTGTGAAAGGATAGGGTGGTATTCATAGCTTCATAGGTAGGTACTAGGCTATCTGCCCAAAGGCATTTATAAGCCTAGCCAGAATGTGTTGGCTTTCGCCGCCCCCATAGATTAGTTCCCTGTGCCTCTGTCCAGCAGAGCCACTGAAGTGATCCCAGGGGTAAACTTTCTGTTTCCCATCCACTCGTCAAGGTTTCTCTTGAAGAGTGTTAGTGAGGAACTCAGCCTAATGTAGATTGGAATCTTGTTCCAAAGCATGGGAAGTCTCTGGGACAGGAATCTATCCCTCCTATTTATTGTTGTGGTGAGGTTCAGATCCCTAGAGCATGTGGCTTGAGGGGATAAGATTTTCTTTAAGTGGAGCATGCCCATCAATTCTGGGTTGGACATGTTCTTGTATGTCAGGCAGAGATCACCTCTGAGTAGGCGGTATGCAACCGAATACAGCTAGAGTTTCTTCAGTCGAGCTGCATAGAGCATCTGTTTGAGGCCAGTGATCCTCTTGGTGAGGTATTTCTGTGGTCTTACTTCTGTGGTCTTTCCAGCTGTTGCAGGTGTCTTGTAAGGTACATCCCAAATGGGGTATTGTACTCTATGATGAGTCTGATGAGTTATGAGTAGAAGGGCACAATAACCTCTTTTGATCTGGATGCAAACCCTTTTGTCATTAGGTGGGCCACATAGAAGGATTTTCTAACAACTTTGGCAATGTGATTATCAAAGGAGAAATTACTATCTACTTGGGTCCCCAGATCCCTTATTATATTTTCCGTATTTAGGGGACTGCCACCTATGTGGTAGTTTGTGTGTACTTTGTTTTTTTCCAAAGGGGATGACTATGCACTTTTTGGCATTTAGCTTGAGGCCATGATTTTGATACCAGGTATCCATCTCAGTGAGACCCTTTTGAAGGATGTCTGTGTCAGCCGGAGAGTCAATTATAGCCCCTAGTTTGCAGTCGTCTGCGAACTTGGTCAGCCATAGTCCTCCTGTGCTTGCCTGTACCTCTGAGAAGTATATGCCATACAGGAGGGGACCTAGGACTGAGCCCTGGGGAATGCCAGTTTTAACCGGTTTAGAGTCAGACCTAGCTCCCACAACTCTCACCATGTGGGTTCTGTCCGTGAGCCAATTGGCAACCCATCTTGTGACATAGGGGTTTATGTTCAGATTGGAGAGCTTCTCTATAATACCAGAATGGGGAATTGTGTTGAAAGCCTTTGCGAGGTCTAGGTATGCTGTGTGTACCACCTTTCCTTCATCTATAGCCTTGGTAACTGTCTCAAAGAAGTCCACCAGATTTAGGAGGCATGATCTGCCCTTAACAAAGCCGAACTGGGTAGGGTCCAGTGTTTGGAAGTTTCCAATGTCTCTGTTAATGAGTTCCGTGATGTTGTGCTCCATAGCTTTGCAGACCAAGCTAGTCAGGCTTATAGTGCGATAGTTCCCGGGGCCTGTTGTGGCTCCACCTTTGTGGAGCAGACTAACCATTGCTGTACGCCACTCTATGGGTGCATAGCCTGTGGAGAGGCTGAGTTTGAAAAGTGTGCTTAGGTGAGGGGTTAGTTCATCTTTGAGCTCATGTAGGATGCAGCCTGGGACACCGTCCAGTCCCATTGATGCTGTGTTTTTGGCTTTGGATAGGACTGCATTAACCTGAGTGTCTCTGATTTCAGGGGCTCTAAATTATTCTGGTATAGTTATGGGCCCTTTTGCGAGTGAGAGGGGGGTGAAGTTTGCACTGAACCTGTCTGTCAGGATGTTGGCAATATCAGTTGGTTCAGTGTATTTTGTGCCATTCTGCATTAACTTTGAGCAGATCTGAGCATTGCCACTTAGATTCATGACATAGCTAAAGAATGTCTTGTGGTTATCTGTGGAGTCCTTGGCAATTTTTCTTTCGAAGCTCACCTTAGACAATTTTATGAGGGATCATAGTTTCTTGCTGATACTGATCAGGGATGTCTTTCCTTCTTGGGATTTTACTCTTTTCTGTACTAGTTTCCTCCTTCTATTGTATAGCTTGTTTATGGCAGGGGTCCACCAGACTGGTTTCCTTTGCTTGGTGGAGTGAGTCTTGGTTTTTCTTGTGATAGCATGATCCATGCATTCTTGTAGGAGCCCATAGAATGCATTAGTAAAGGATTTTGCAGCTTGGACAGTGTTATCCTTTAGCATGGGGCTTTGAAACTTTCCACCTCTGTCTTAAGTAATGTAAAGTTTGCTTTTGAAACAAATTTCACAGTGGTTTCCTTGTCTGGGGGTGGGGGCAGGATGTTGATATCCAAAGTGATTTATTTATGGTCAGATCTAACCAGCAAGGGGTTGACCTCCAGTATGGAACACCGGTCACCCATGATGGTGATGACCAGGTCCAATATGTTGTCACCTCTGGTGGGAGTGTTGACCAGTTGATCCAGGGTGTCTGAGTTTATAAATTCTAGGAAATGTTGGGCAAGGGAGATGGTACTTGAGTAGTTCTCTCAGTTAATGTTTGGGTAGTTGAAATCACCCAATGTTAGGGTGTTTGGTAGGACCTTTGTGTTTCCCAGAGTTTCCAGAAATGTGGAATGGGGGTCCTGGGACATGGTGGGTGATATGTAGCAAGCTAGAATTTGAATTGCAGTTTTACTAGTTGTTAGTTGCACGTGGATGATCTCTGAAGCATCGTGCTGTGCCACTAACCTGGAGGTGTGGGTATCCTTGATGAATATGGATACTCCCCCGCCTTTTGTATTTCGGTCTGGATTCTGTGGCCGAAATGTATGGTATGAGTTGTAGCCTGGTAGTGCTGGGGTGCTGTCTGGAGCCTTAAACCAGGTTTCTGTTACTGCACATATATCGATGTTCTCCATACTGAGGAAGTGCCTGAAGTGCATACATTTTGAGGTTTAGACTTCTGGTATTGAGTAGCATTACCCTCAGATTTTTGTTACTTGTGCTATTTACAGTGGTTGGTTTGTCTTTTGAGCCTTGCCTAAAAAGGCACAATGGGGGTGGCAAGAGCCTTGGCCAGTATTCGAAAGCCTAAAAGTGACAGGTGCAAGCCGTCTCTAACAAAGCAGCGTGGCTTGTTGAGCATGTTATCCCAGGCTGACAGACACTGGATCCCCTTTGAATGACACCAGAAACTTAGCCAATTGTTGAAATTGATAATTTTTTCTTTATACCATTGGATCATTCTTGGTGAGGGCAAAATGCTTCTCAGAGTCAGGGTCATACCGGCCTGGGCTACATGATCAGAGAGCTCTTCCATGTCTCTTTTCATGTAGTCCAGGGAGGTATGGCTTAGGTCATTCACACCAACATGGACAATGACAGAGTCATATTTGTACTTGTTCTGGAGTGACCTGAGTGCTTGTGTTATGTGGTGGATCCTGGCACCCAACAGGCAGCTAACAGTAACCTTCCCCTTATTCAGCCTAGTGAGTGGAACGTCAGTGTGCTTGACTGTAGAGTCACCTATTACTAGTATGTTGAGTATGTTATTTTGCCTTAAGGGCTGTGATTGTGTGGCATGCTGGTTTTGTGAAGTATGTGTT
The DNA here is from genome assembly GCF_019279795.1 of Protopterus annectens. NCBI lineage: Eukaryota > Metazoa > Chordata > Ceratodontiformes > Protopteridae > Protopterus > Protopterus annectens. Next base: position 1,322,453,707 of record NC_056743.1, read on the forward strand.
TCATGGTTTGTGTTGAGTGGATGAAGGTTGTTTGGATGTCTGCTTTGTCGGTCTCTATTAATTTTGCAGATTATTATTTAGAGCCTCTGAGTATGTTTTCATGTATTTATGTGTGTTTTTGGCCAGTGCTGGTTTAATGGGTCTATGTGAGACTGGTTGTGTGATGCCAGTATTTCCTTTCTCCTTTTGACTGTCTGATCCAGTCTTGGATTGAGAGAGCTTAGCTTCCAGTTTGGCTGTAAAATTGCATCTCTCGCATGTATTAGTGTTTGGTGGTAGGAGGAGAGGGTTGTCTATGTACATGAGACAGTTGTAACATTGCCTCAAAATGCCCAGATTCACCAGTTGGACTTGAGAGTAGACCTGAAACTGCCCTTTGGACAAGCCTGGATAGGTACAGTGAACTGTTTTACTGAATAGCTGGTAAGGCCGAATAGAGAGCCTTGCCCTTCTGTACAGTACAGGGGGGTCTAGTGCTAGGGTTTATAAGTGCTTGCTATGAGTTTTGAGCAAGTGCCGGGCTGAGAAATGAATGGCTTGAGTGCTTAAGTTGAAAGTTTGTCTAGTTCCAAGGGAAAAATTGAAGAGGAAACTTTGTGGAGCCAGGAATAGTTATACCCTAGCTAACTGACGCTGCCTGGCACGCAAAACCAGGCAAATGCAGTTTTTATAGTAGGGAAATGAAAGAGATAGAACTTACCCCAAAATGGCCAATAAACTACTAATTTCTGGCCTGAAACCACTCCTCCAGGGACAGATAGGCTGCTCAAAGCTCCCCTCTCTCACAGGTGAACAGAGAAACTTCCTTCTATCCAAATAAGGTATGGGTAAACACAGAGATTTATAACACAGACCTGAATTCAGCACTAACCTGAAAACTGGACTATACTAGCTTAGAAAGGCGGGAAACAAGTGTATATATATATATATATATATATATATATATATATATATATGTATGTATATATATATTTTTTTTTTTCAGAAAATAAAGCAGATACAATAAAAAAAAAACACTTTGAAAGCACAGAAAAGGATGCTTATTGTTATATATCTCAGTTCAGAGTTGTAGTCAATGCCCCCAGTAATAAAGTAGGAAGAAACACAAATACAGTAAAAGCAGATGAATAAAGTGCAATTTATATATATATATATATATATATATATATATATATATATATATATATATATATAAAACAATAGAAAACAAACAAACTGATTTAAACAAGTTACCCAATAATCTCAGCCTTTGCCCCACAGCAGGGCTTTTATAGTGAGGAAAAGAGTGCATTCAGACAGCAGTTGCAGGACCTACTAGATAAAGCAGGACAACATGAATTGGTGTTAATAATGGGTGACTTGAATACAAATATCGGGACAGGCAGAACAAGATATGATAACTGCCTGGGTCCACATGAGTGGGGCAACAGGAGATTTTCTAGAGTTTCTGTGATTTAAAAAGCTTGTTTCAGCTACATATTGTATTTATTTTACTGCCTGCACTTTAACAAAGTCGTTTTTGTGTTTAAACTGTTGTAGGCTACACACTCAAATATGATAGCCATTTCTGTGCATTTAAAGTGTTTTTTTGATTGTGTCTGCTTTATTTTCTGAAAAAAAAACAAAACCTATATACCTGCCTTTCTAAGCTAGTATAGTCCAGTTTTCAGGTTAGTACTGAATTCAGGGCTGTGTTACAAGTTTCTGTGTTTGCCCATACCTTACTTGGATAGAAGAAAGTTTCTCTGTTCACTGTGAGAGAGGGAGATTTGAGCAGCCTATCTGTTCCTGGATGAGTGGTTTCAGCCCAGAAATTAGTAGTTTATTGGCCATTTTGGGCTAATTTCTATATTTTTCATTTCCCTGCTATAAAACCCGCATTTGAGTGGTTTTCCTTGCCAGGTAGCTAGGGTATAACTATTCCCAGCTCCACAAAGTCTACTCTTTAATTTTTCCCTTGGAACTAGACAAACTTTCAACTTAAGATCTCAAACTATTCACTTCTCATACTGGCACTTGCTCAAAACTCATAGCAAGCACTAATAAACCTTAGCACTAGACCCCCCCCCCTATACTGTAGAGAAGGACAAGGCTCTCTATTCGACCTTACCAGACAATGAGTAAAACAGTTCACTGTACCTATCCAGGCATGTCCAAAGGGCAGTTTCAGGTGTACTCTCCCATCCAACTGGTGAATCAGGGCATTTTGTGGCAATGTTACAATTGCCTCGTGTACACAGACAACCCTCTCTTCCTTCCACCAAACACTAATACATGTGAGAGATGCAATTATACAGCCAAACTGGAGGCTAAGCTCTCTCAACCCAAGACTAGACCAGGCAGTCAAGAGGAGAAGGGAATGACTTGCATCACACCACCAGGCTCAAATATACCTATGAAACCAGCACCGGCAAAAAAACACACATAAATACATGAAAACATACTCAGAAGCTCTAAATAAAAATCTGCAGAAGCAACAGAGACCTCCAAAGCAGACATCCAAGCAATCTCCACCCCCCAAACACAAACCATGAAACACATACTTCACAAAACCAGTGTGCCACACAATCACAGCCCTTAAGGCAAAATAACATACCCAACACACTAGTAATAGGTGACTCTATAGTCAGGCACACTGACATCCAACTCACTAGGCTGAACAAGGAGAAGGTTACTGTTAGCTGCCTGTCAGGTGCCAGGATCCACCACATAACACAAGCACTCAGGTCACTCCAGAAAAAGTACAAACATGACTCTGTCATTGTCCATGTTGGTGTGAATGACCTGAGCCGTACCTCCCTGGACTACATGAAAAGAGACATGGAGGAGCTCTCTGATTACGTAGCCCAGGCCGGTATGACCCTCAGTAGCATCCTGCCCTCACCAAGAATGATACCACGGTATAGAGAAAAAATTATCAATTTCAACAACTGGCTAAGCTTCTGGTGTCATTCAAAAGGGATCCAGAGTCTGTCAGCCTGGGATGACATGCTCGACAAACCACGCTGCTTCACGAGAGATGGCTTGCACCTGTCACCCTTGGGCTTTCAAATACTGGCCAAGGGTCTTGCCACTCCCATAGTGCCTTTTTTAGGCAAGGCTCAAAGGACAAACCCACCGCCGTAAATAGCACAAGTAACAAAAAACTGAGGGTAATGCTACTCAATGCCTGAAGTCTAAACCTCAAAATGCACGCACTCGAGGCACTCCTCAGTATGGAGAAAATCGATATATGTGCAGTAACAGAAACCTGGTTTAAGGCTCCAGAAAGCACCCCAGCACTGCCAGGCTACAACTCATACCATACATTTCAGCCACAAAACCCTGACTGAAATACAAAAGGTGGAGGAGTATCCATATTCATCAAGGAGACCCACACCTCCAGGTTAGTGGCACAGCACAATGCTTCAGAGATCATCCACGTGAACTAACAATGGTCAAAACTGCTATTGAAATTATAGCTTGCTACAGATCACCCCCCATGTCCCAGGACCCCGACTCTGCATTCCTGGAAACACTGGGAAACATAAAGGTCCTACCAAACACCCTGATATTGAGTGATTACAGTTACCCAAACATTAACTCGGAGAATACTCAAGTACAAACTCCCTTGCCCAACATTTCCTAGAATTTATAAACTCAAACGACCTGGATCAACTAGTCAACAGCCCCACCAGAGGTAACAACATATTAGACCTGGTCATCACCAACATGGCCGACCGATGTTCCACACAGGAGGTCAACTCCTTGCTGGTTAGATCTGACCATAAAAAAATCACTCTGGATATCCACATTCCGCCACCACCTCCAGTCAAAGAAACCACCATGAAAAACTTTTCAAAAGCAAACTTCACATTACTTAAGACCAAGGTGGGAAGTTTCAAAGCCCCCATGCTAAAGGATAACGCTGTCCAAGCTGCAAAATCCTTTACTAATACACTCTACGGGCACCTACAAGAATTAATGGATAGTGCTATCCCAAACAAAACCAAGACTCACTCCTCCAAGAAAAGGAAACCAGTCTGGTGGACCCCTGCTATAAACAAGCTATACAACAGAAGAAGGAAAATAGTACAGAAAAGAGTAAAATCCCAAGAAGGGAATACATCCCTGATCAGCATCAGCAAGAAACTATGTTCCCTCATAAAATCATCCAATGCTAGCTTCGAAAGAAAAATTGCCATGGACTCCAAAGATAACCACAAGGCATTCTTTAGCTAAGTCAAGCGTCTAAGTGGCAATTCTCAGATCTGCTCGGAGTTAGTGCAGAATGGCACAAAATACACTGAACCGACCAATATAGCCAACATCCTGGCAGACAGGTTCAGTGCAAACTTCATCCCCCTCTCACCCCCAAAAGGGCCCATAACTATACCAGAAGAATGTAGTGCCCCTGAAATCACAGACACTCAGGTTAAAACAGCCCTCTCCAAAGCCAAACACACAGCATCAATGGGACCGGACGGTGTCCCAGGCTGCGTCCTACATGATCTCAAAGATGAACTAGCCCCTCACCTAAACACACTGTTTAAACTCAGCCTCTCCACAGGCTACATGCCTAAATAGTGGCACACAGCAAAGGTTATTCCACTCCACAAAGGTGGAGCCACAACGGACCCCGGGAACTAATGCCCCATAAGCCTGACTAGTTTGTCTGCAAAGCTATGGAGTGCATCAGCATGGATCTCATTAACAGAGACATTGGAAACCTCCAAACACTGGACCCTACCCAGTTCGGCTTTGTTAAGGGCAGATCATGCCTCCTAAACCTGGTGGACTTCTTTGAGACAGTTACCAAGGCTATAGATGAGGGAAAAGAGGTCCACACAGCCTACCTAGACCTTGCAAAGGCTTTCAACACCATTCCCCACTCAGGTATTATAGACAAGCCCACCAGCCTGAACATAAACCCCTATGTCACGGGATGGGTTGCCAACTGGCTCACGGACAGAACCCACATGGTAAGAGTTGTAGGAGCTAGGTCTGACTCTAAACTGGTTACAAGTGGCATTTCCCAGGGCTCAGTCCTAGGACCCCTCCTGTTTGGCATATACATCTCAGAGGTACAGGTAAGCACAGGAGGACTATGGCTGACCAAGTTTGCAGACAACTGCAAACTAGGGGTTATAATTGACTCTCCAGCTGACACAGAAATCCTCCAAAAGGGTCTCACTGAGACAGATACCTGGTGTCAAAACCATGGCCTCAAGCTAAATGCCAAGAAGTGCATAGTCATCTCCTTTTGAAAAAAACAAAGCACCCACAAACTACCACATAGGTGGTAGCCCCCTAAATACGGAAGATGTAATAAGGGATCTGGAGACCCAAGTAGATAGTAACCTCTCCTTTGATAATCACATTGCCAAAGTCATTCGAAAATCCTTCTGAGTGGCCCACCTAATCACAAAAGGGTTTGCCTCCAGATCGAAAGAGGTCATTGGGTCCCTCTATGCATTACTCATCAGACCCATCATAGAGTACAATGCCCCAGTTGGGATATACCCTACAAGACAGCTGCAACAACTGGAAAGACCACAGAAGTACCTCACCAAGAGGATCACTGGCCTCAAGCAGATGCCCTATGCAGATCGACTGAAGAAAATCCAGCTGTACTCGGTTGCATACCACCTACTCAGAGGTGATCTCTGCATGACATACGAGGCCATGTCCAACCCAGAATTGATGGACATGCTCCACCTAAAGAAAACCATATCCCCTCCAGCCACACACTCCAGGGATCTAAACCTCACCACAACAATAAAAAGGACGTGCTGAAGGGATAGATTCCTGTCCCAGAGACTTCCCATGCTGTGGAACAAGATTCCAATCTACATTAGGCAGAGCTCCTTGCTAACCCTCTTCAAAAGAAACCTTGACGAGTGTATGGGAAACAGAAAGGTTACCCCAGGGATCACTTCAATGGTTCTGCTGGACAGAGGCACAGGGAACTAATCTAAGGGGGCGGCGAAAGACAACACATTCAGGCTAGGCATATAAATGCCTTCGGGCAGATAGACTAGTACCTACCTATGAATCTATGAAGAAGGCAAGACCATTCTAGATTTCTATCTGGCTACTGGTTTAATGGTAGCCAACATATTGTTCAGCAAGGAAGACAGTCATAGGATCACATAAAAGATTGGCCAACATGCAACATAGGTAGACTTCCTAGTGAGTCAGGCAGAAATTTTTTCTTCACCCTCCCACCAAGTTACTGTTGTGTTTTAAACACCACTGTCTTTCTAGTTTCCTGTCCCTTATGTTAATTTGACCATATATCTGATTTCCTCTCTGCTTTTACTGGCTTGTGTGAGTAAGCTCAAAATTATCATTTTATGAAATTACCCCCCTTCAACTATTTAAATTTATTGGCTATCCTACTGTATTCCATAGTACCATAATACAAAAGTGACCATCCCCTTTCAATCTATCTTGCTGTTTTAAAACTAGTGACTCTCCCATTAAAACTTAACTTTTTTAGACAGGTAATACTTACGTTACCTACTTTTACATCTGGTTTCTCTAGTGCACACTGCAGTGTTTAGGATAAACCATTTTTTCTTCATATTACCTTTAAGCATCCCTGTGACTAGCACTTGCTCTAAAACCTGCTGGAAATCACGAGGAAGCCTTAAACTGATACAAGCACTCAACTCTCCTTGCTAATAAGAATAAATTAACTGTAGGCACTAAACAGCCTATAATTGCAAAGAACCTTGCTAAGGTAAGGGAAAACAGCTCTTGTTCTTTACAAAAAAGCACCAAACCAGGCATGTCCAAGGGTCAGCTTCCAGTGATTTCTCCTGTCCACCTGGTGAATCTGGGCATACTGGAGCAATGCAGTAATTGCCTCATATACACAGACAACCCTCTCCTCCTACCACACAACACTACAACCTGTGAGAGATGCACTTACATAGCCAAACTGGAAGCAAAGCTCTCTCCAGCCAAGATTGTCCTTGACAGTCAAGAGGAGAAGGTTAACACCCTCACTACACCTCAAGCAACACATAGCCCTTCTAAACCCACACCACCAATACCCTCACATAGCAGCACTAAGCCCTCATATGCGGAGGCCCTTAACAGTAACCTGCCCAAGCAACAAGGACCTCCAACGCTGAAACACAAACACTAATCACAACCAAAGTGTCACATAGCTCACAACACCAGTGTGCCACCCAACAACAGCACCTAAGGCAAGGCAACGTACCCAACACTTTAGTCATAGGTGACTCTATAGTCAGGCACACTGATGTCCCACTCATCAGGCTGAACAAGGGGAAAAGTACAGTCAGCTGCCTGTCAGGTGCCAGGATCCACCACATAATGCATACACTCAAGTCACTCCACAACAAGTACAAATATGACTCTATCATTGTCCATGTTAGAGTGAATGACTTGTGATGTACCTCCCTGGATTATATGAAAAGAGATATGGAAGAGCTCTCGGATCATTTAGCCCAGGCAGGTATGACCTTACCCTAAGTAGCATCCTGCCTTCGCTCAGAATGATACCACAGTATAAGGACAAAATGAATGACTTCAACAACTGGCTAACCTTCTGGTGTCATTCAAAGGGGATCCAGAATCTGTCTGCCTGGGATGACATGATCAACAGACCACTATGGTTTGCCAGAGATGGTCTGCACCTGTCGCCCCTGGGATTCAGATTACTGGTTAAGGCTTTTGCCACCCTTATAGTGCCTTTTTTAGGCAAAGTTCAAAGGACAAAACCACCACCATAACAGGTACAAGCATGCAAAATCTGAAGGTAATGCTACTCAATGCTAGAAGTCAAAACCTAAAAATGCATTCTCTCGAGGCACTCCTAAAAATGGAGAACATCAATATCTGTGCAGTAACTGAGACCTGGTTCAAGGCTCCAGGAAGCACCCCTACAATACCAGGCTACAACTCTTACCACACTTTTCGGCCACCAAAACAGGACCAAAACACTAAAGGTGGAGGAGTGTCCATATTCACCAAGGATATTCACACCACCAGACTAGTTGCCCAACACAATGTGTCTGAAATTCTCCAGGTGCAACTAACACTAGGTAAGACTGCAATCCAAACTGTAGCTTGCTACAGATTCCCCACCATGCCCCAAGATTCTCACTACACCTTTCTAAACATACTGGAAAATATTAAGATACAATCAAACACCGTAATACTGGGTGATTTTAACTACCCTGCCATTAACTGGGAAAACTACTCGTGTACCAACACCTTTGCCCAATGGTTCTTGGAATTCATAAATTCCAGTGCCCTTGATCAACTAATCCATAGTCCTACGAGGGGCTCCAATATCCTAGACCTGGTCATTACCAGTATGGAAAATCGATGCTCCACAGCTATGGTCACCCTCCTCGTTGGTCAGGTCTGACCATAAGGTAATCACCCTTGACATCCACATCCCTCCCCCACCCCCCAGTAAGGAAACCTCTGTAAAAAACTTCTCCAAAACCAATTTCATGCTACTCAAGTCAGAAGTGACAAATGTTATGACACCGATGCAGAAGAGAACTGAAAGTTCGACTGCTGAATCCTACACTAAGGCACTGTATGAGCAAATCCACTCATGCATGAATCGTGCCATCCCAAATAGAATCAAGATGCTCTCTTCCAAAAAAATTAAGCCAATCTGGTGGTCCTCTGCCATAAACAAACTTTACAAAAAAAGGAAGAAACTGTTGCAGAAAAGAGGAAAATCCCAGGATGCAAAAAACTCCATTACCAGCCTCAGTAAAAAGCATAAAATCCTCCAAAGCTAGTTACGAAAATAGAATTGCCAAAGATTCCAAAGACAACCACAAGGCATTCTATAGCTATGTCAAGAATCTAAATGGCAGTGCTCAGATCTGCTCTGAGCTACAACAGAATGGCATTGAATATACTGATCCCAAGGATATTGCCAATATCCTGGTAGATTGATTCAGTGTCAACTTCACCCCCATCTTACCCCCTAAAGGGCCCATTTCAATACCGAAAGATTGACAAATTCCAGTAATAACAGCCACACAGGTAAACACTGCACTCTCCAAGGCTAAGAATACAGCATCCATGGGACCAGATGACATCCTGGGCTGTGTACTACATAAACTACAAAATTAATTGGCACCTCACCTAACTGTCATGTCTAATCATAGCCTCACCTCAGGCTTTGTGCCCACTGAGTGGCACACAGCTACAGTTATCCCACTCCACAAGGGGGGGTCCACCTTAGATCCCGGGAACTACCATCCCATCAGTCTGACGAGCCTGATCTGCAAGGACATGGAATGTATTATCATGGAACTTATAAACAAAGACATTGGCAACCTTCAAACACTGGACTCCACCCAGTTTGGGTTAGTGAAGGGCAGATCTTGTCTCCTGAACCTGATTGACTTCTTCAAATCAGTCTCCAGAGCTGTGGACAAGGGTAAGGCAGTCCACACAGTCTATTTGGACCTCGCCAAGGCCTTCAACACCACCCCCCACTCTGGAATCATAGATAAACTTACTAAGCTGGGCATTAATCCCTATGTTACTCCATGTGTTGCCAACTGCTTTTGTTTGGCATCTACTTCTCTGAAGTACAGGCCAACACTAAGGGACTCTGGCTAACAACATTCGCAGATGAGTGCAAACTGGGAGCCATTATTGAATCCCCAAATGATGTGGATATTCTACAAAAGGGCCTTACAGAAACAGATGCTTGGTGCCAGAGCCATGGGCTCAAGCTCAATGCCAAGAAATGTATAGTTATCCCCTTTGGGAAAAAACATGTACCCGTGAATTGCTACATAGGTGGCAATACACTAACACCAAAAGTGTGATAAGAGACTTAGAGACGCAGGTGGACAGTGGTCTCACACTTGATAACCACATCGCCACAACAGTCAGGAAATCCTTCTATGTGGCACACCTCATCACTAAGAACTTTTCATCCAGAAAAAAGGAGGTCATTGTCCCACTGTACTCATCCCTCATTAGACCCATTATAGAATACAAAGCCCCATTTGATATATACCTCTCAAGGCATCTGCAACAACTGGAAAGGCCACAGAAATACCTCACTAAAAGAATCATAGGCCTAAAGCAGATGCCCTATGCTGACCATCTAAAAAAACTCCAGCTATACTCATTCGCATATCATCTACTCAGAGGCAATCTTTGCTTAACATACAAGGCCATGACAAACCTAGAGCTGTTGGACATGCTACACTTAAAGAAATCCCACACCCTCAGAGCCACAAGCTCCAGGGATCTACACCTTGTCTTCACAATGAACAAAACATGCTGGAGGGATAGGTTCCTGACCCAGAGACTCCCCAGACTCTGGAATAACGGAGTGCCTCTTTGGCACTCTTCAAAAGGAACCTTGACGATTGGATGAGCAATAGGAAATTCACCCAGGGGATCACATCAGTTACCCTGCTAGATAGGGGTCCAGGGAAGTAAAGTAAATATTGTGGGAAGAAATATCCAAGGAATTGTTATGGCTAGGCTTGTATAGGCCCTAGGGCTGATAGCCTTGTACCAACCTATGAACATATGAACCTTCTAGTAAGGAAAAGGCATTGGAGTAGAATCAATGATTACAAAGTCATACCCAATGAAACATCAACCCACAGCATAAACCACTGGTTGCCCCAATCAGAGAAGGCTCTAAGAAAACCAGAGACTAGGCTGATGGCCTGGAAATTGTTGGAGAAAAAACACAAGAGTTCAATAAATTATTCAGGGCTCTAGCACTTCTGTAAGAAGAGGAGATAGGTGGAGCTGGAGAAGAATGGCAGCACCTCAAAACAGTATGTGTGAGTACTACATAACAGATACATGTCTAAAACAGGTATGGAAATAAAGTACATAAGGAAAGCTGGTGGTGAAATGTAGAAGTCCAGGAAATCAACAAAAGAAAGAAGGAGTGGAAGAAAAAGTGGGGAAACAAAAAGACAGACCAGGTTAAGAAAGAATACTGGTTGGCTAACAAAGATGCTAAGAGAGTTCCATCAGTAAAGAACAAGGCATCAGAGACACTCTACCAGCTTCTGGAAAGAAACTCAGAAGATGGCTCAAGGAAACCCTATCACATTGCAATGGAAAGACAGAAAGATAAAGAAGATAGTCAGACACCCTTCATATGGAATGCCTGCAGCAAGCTGCTCACCAGTCCACAGGACATCAAAGGCAGGTGGAAGGAGGACTTCCAGCAGCTTCTGAATAAAGAAAACAACACAGAAGTTGTACTACCACAGACGCAGCCTATGATGAAAGAAGAAGAGGAGCCCACCCTAGAAGAAGTAGGAACAGCACTAAGGAAAATGAAGTCAGGGAAAGTGGCAGGCTCAGATGAAGTCACAGTAGATATGATTAAGATGTTGAGTGAGATAGGGGAGAAATGGCTCTTGGGGGTACTCATAGAAGTATGGAGAGAAAGGCATGTCCCAGATGACTGGAGAATAAGCATACTAGTGCCAGTGTTCAAGAACAAAGGGGATATTCACAACTGTGGGCAGTACTGAGGTATCATACTCTTATCACACTGCATGAAAGTTCTGGAGAGGGTGATTGATAAAGTGCATAGTACAAAGTAAGGTGGGAAATGAGCAGTTTGGATTCATATCAGGATACAGAACAAATGACCCGAGGTTTGCAGTGAAACAGATAGTTGAGAAGAAGCTAAAGATGAGGAAATGGTCCACATAGGCATTTCTAGATTTGGAAAAAACATAATGACAAGGTCCCAATAAAGCTGATTTTGGCAGTCCTGTGGTGGTTTGGTGCCCAGAAACATTGGTAGCATTAGTGCAGGCTATGTAAAAATACCTAATGACTCAAGTACAAAGAGTGTTTGGACTCACAGAGGAGTTCACAGTGGGAGTGCATGTGCATCAGGGTTTAGCTCTGAGACCACTAATGGTCATACAGATGATGGACTACATTAGCAACAGGTCAGAGGGGACAGATCAACACAACTGCTGTATGCAGACTATATGGCATTGCAGGCAGACTCTGAACAAGAACTTCAGCACAGGACAGGGGAATGGAATGCTAAACTGAAGGCACATGAGATGAAACTAAGTACAGATAAGACAGTGGTAATGGTAGTAAATGGGAGAAATCAGAAGAAGCTGAACATTGAGGGAGAAGGGAAAACAGCTGAACAGGTAAACAGCTTCAAGTGTCCTGAAGGATTGGTTGTGGAGAATGGAAGTCTGAATGAGATCAAATCTAGAATCAGAGGGACTGCAGCCAACTGGCACAGTGTCAAGGGAAGTGTATGACAAAAGAATGCCAAATAAGCTGAAAAGGTGTACAAAACGGTGGTGCAACCAACACTACTGCATGGTACAGAAACATGACTAGTTAAGGCAGAGCAGTTGAGAAAGTTAGAGGTGATGGAAATGAAGTAACTGAGAGGGGGCAGATAAGAAATGAGAACATCAGAGCAAAATTCCAGCTGCAGAATCAAATAAAACAGATTGCAGTAATTCAGGCACATGAGCCAAAAAGCATAAGACAGTCAAGTATCGATGCTTTGGGAAGAAGGCAAGAGGAAACAAGGGTATCCAGTAAAAGATGCATGGATTGTGTGACAGAAGTCCTGCAACAGTCAGGCATGCCAACAAAGGCAGGTGTATGGCATTGAATAGAGAGAGATGGCGACAGCTGTCACATCACACCAGTCTCATGTAGAAGATGGGAAAAGGGGAGTTGATGATGATGCCTATATCCAGATTCTTTTTACTTATTGATGCTTGTTTACCATGGCAGCGCACTGGTAAATACGACTATTCTGTTTGCTTGTAGGTCTCTCTAAATTTAATAATTGGGGTTGAGCTGTGATCACAACTGACCCCCAACTGACCCATTTTAGTGTCAGCACAGCAAACATAAAGGTGATAATAGAGAACACAGGACTTTGCGTAAGTCAAAGTTAAGATTATAGATATCGGTATCTCTTACTTCATTAAGATGGTAGTAATACCATGCAAATCATTTTACCGATAAATTAGATCAGCTAGGAAGAGAGTTAACTGTAAATGAGAAAAAGACAATGGACCAGGTTCTATAAAGATCATGGAATCCAGAACATTCAACCAATATCAGTGCAAAAATTGCAGAAAAGCCTCTAATATGTAAGTATGCCTCAGTGAACTTGGAAATTCTTGGCATGTAACAGAGTGTGATGCCCATGCACTGGCCCAGTAATCATGTAACCTCAATCCTCACCACTAACACCAGTGAGGGGCATCCACATTGGAAAGGATAAAAAATACACACACAGTAAAATGCAATTTCCCTTAAGAGCACTTAGAGATCACAATCAGTCTGGGGCTAGTTTCTCCCTTTCTCACCAGATCCCCAATACAATTCCCCACTGGCACAGCTATAGGGGACATGTCTCCACCTAGTGATCAAGCTAAAACCTCCAGCACCCTTGCTGTCCAACCAGTGCTTTGTGTCCCAGTCAAAGTAGCTAACACACACACACACTTTAAGATTTGATTTAACTACAAACACATAGACACTCCTGGGAAGGCTGCCACAGGTTATCCAGCTATGCCCCTTCCTGCCAGTCTATAAGGTAGTACCAGCTACCACCTACCACTAATATCAGCTACCGAAAGGGCCCTTACCAAAGGGTGTCCAATTATTACTGCACAATATTATTATCCAAATAAGTGTGACTGAGCAGCAGGACTTTTGGAGTGGCTTTGTACAGTATCACTATATACATGCAATGTACTATAGAGTTTAAATTATGTCTACACAAAACAACCATAGTTGAAAGGTTTAAAAATGTAATAATAAATAATAAAAACACAAGACAATACTTCTTACTACGCAGTGCTAGTCAAGAGTTCAGACATCACAGGAAAATGCTTATAGAATAGTTCTGACATAAATATAGAAAAAAACTAGACTAAACTTACTATTTTCTATCTTTTCTTAAGAGCAATCACAGTTCTAAAAAAACGTACATATAGAGCAAAAGCAGAGTACTGATGAGCTGTTGTCAGCTTTAGACAAAATCCAAAAATGCCTTCCTCTCTCTCTCTCTCTCTGAGACAGTCTTTTAAATTGATAATACATCACTACTGACTCATTTTAGATTGCACCATTCTTCTCTGGTTTCCCAGGCTAACAAAAACACAGGGTTTAATATAGCTTTGATCTTGCACCTGGTCAGGAAACCACAGCAATTAAAGACATCCTATATGTAAAATCTAGCAATTAACTCTGGTCTCAAAACAATAGAAAGAATCGGCTGGTTCAGACATCATGGATATGAGTTTGAGATCAAACAGTCTTACAAGGCTTGATTTATCAGCTTTCTTCCAGCAGAGTGCACTGTTGTTACATTTTTGACATTCAACATTTAACATATTTTTCTTCCATTTAAGAGAACAAGCCTGTGGCTTATGTTAATATTTACAAATGACAGAATTATCTACAAAATTCTATCTAGCTAGGTTATCTAGCTAGGCTGGTAGCCTTCACATATCTTCCCCCAGGAGAACTCAAGCTAGTTTTTCAAGTGACCCTTGAGAAACATTGCTTGAGAGAGTTAGGTCTACCTAAGTATACCTTACCCCATTTCCTGTCTTGACAGCCCATCTGAGTTGGCATTGCTAACCCCACTGTTTTGCTGCACTGACATATCATATGCTTGCAACTTGGCATTTTGCTGGCTGGCTTGGTGTAACCATGTTAGCGGACTGTGATCCATAACTACAGTGAATTTTCTTCCATACAGATAAGGCTAACGTTTCTGCAGTGCCCACACTATGGCTAGACATTCCTTTTCTACAGCTGCATAGAATTCCACCCTGGGTTGAAGCCTACGACTGAGATAAACCACTGGGTGCTCTTCTCCCTTTGAGTAAATTTGGCTAACTACAGCTCCCATCCCATGGTTCGAAGCATCCACCTGCACAACAAATTATTTGCTGTAATCTGGACTGGCTAACACAGGGGGTCCTCCCAAAGCTTCTTTAAGCTTCTAGAATGCCTGCTCACATGCTGGCATCCACACTACCTTATCTGGCCTGTTTTTCCTTGTAAAATCTGTGAGGGGAGCAGCTATGGTACTATAACTGGGGACAAACTTTCTGTCATACTCTGCTGTCCCTAAGAATGCTCATACCTGCTTTTTGGTAACAGGTGGAGGCCATGCCTGAATGGCTTCCACTTTGGCAGGTTCTGGCCTGATTTTACCACTCCACACTCTATGTCCCAGGTAGGAGACCTACCTAACATTTGTGGGCTAATGGTCAACCCTGCCCTCTGTAGTCTGCCCAGCACCTCCTTGACATGTTGAAGGTGGTATTGCCAGGAATGGCTGTAGATGGCAATATCATCTAGGTAAGCAAGGGTAAACCCTCCTGCTCATGCTAGGATATGATCTACCAGCCTCTGGAGAGTTACTGGGGCATTTTTCGTCCCAAAGGTCATCTTTGTGAACTCATACAAGCCAAAAGTAGTCACAAAGACTGACCTCTCTCTAGCACTGGGAGTCAAGAGCACCTGCCAGTAATCCTTGGTAAGATCAATGGTGGTAAGATACTTAGCCTCACCAAGCTGCTCTAGGGCCTCATCTGTCCTAGGCATGGAGTAAGCATCTGACTGTGTCACTATTTAATTTCCTGTAGTCCACATAGAGCCTGGTGCTGCCATCATTATTTGGCACCAACACCACTGGGACTGTTGGACTCTTGAATTACCCCTGGTTCTAACATCTCCTGTATCTCCTCCCTCACAGTCTGTTTGACTCTCTCAGGCACACTATAAGGGGCCTGCTTAATAGGCCTTTGGGGTCCTGTATCCACCTGGTGCTGCACCAGGTAGGTGCACCCTGGTTTCCCAGTGAACATGTCCCCAAACTCCTGTAACACTCCTCGGATTTCTCAAACCTGGGTAGGAGATAGCTGCGGGACATTGTTACCCCTTCAACTGAGGCATCAGTCCAAACTTAACTGAGGAGATCAGTCACCAGATCTCCCTCAGACTCCTCCTGCAGTCCACTGCAAATACTCAGCATAAGGGCCTCATTATCATGGTACGGTTTCATCATGTTAACATGGTACAATATGCGCACTGGCCTCCTGCCTAGCAGTTCAACCATGTAGTTAACATCACTTACTTTTCATATCACCTGTAGGGTCCCTCCCAGGCTGCATGCAGCTTGCTGTGTCTGACAGGAATGAGAACCATTACCTGCTACCCTACAGCATAGTCTCTAGCTTGAGCATTCCTGTCATACCAGACCTTTTTCTGCTGTTGCACTTTTGCCAGGTACTCCAGGGCCAAGCCCATGATTTCCCTGAGCCTTGTCCTGAGGTTTAGGACATATGCCACAATATACTCCTTGTGAGATTCACACTTACCCTCCCACTCATCTTGAATTAAATCTAGAGGTCCCTTCACCCTATGCCCATACAGCAACTCAAATGGTGAAAAACCCATGGATTCCTGGGGAATCTCTCTGTAAGCGAACAACAGATGAAGCAAACATTTGTCCCACTCCCTCTTAAACTTGTCTGCAAATTCCCAGAGCATGGACTTGATTGTAGAGTTTAACCTCTCAACAAGACCATTAGTATGGGGATGGTAGGGGGTGGTCTTCTGGTGCTTCACACCAAAGTACTTCCACAGACAAGCCAGCAGGTCTGACATAAGATTGGCTCCTCTGCTAGTCAGTATTTCTTTCGGGAAACCTACCCTGCTGAAAACCTCTAACAAAGCATTGGCCACTTTTTCTGCCTCAATGGAGGACAAAGCCACTGCCTCATAGTATCTTGTACCATAATCTACTACCACTAAGATATACTTTTTCCCCTGTAGAACGTGAGATACTCAGAGGCCCAACAATATCCATAGCTACCCTCTGCAATGGCTCCTCAGTAACAGGCAAAGGCAACAAAAGAGCGCTCACCTTGTCTCCTGCCTTGCCTACCTTTTGCCTTGATCACAGGTCCTACAGTACCCTGTTACATCTCTGGAAATTCCAGGCCAATACAAGTTCTGCATAATACATCTCTTTGTACATTTTATGCCCATATGACCTGCAAAGGGAATATCATGGGCTATGGCTAGAAGCACCAGATGGTAGGCTCTAGGCACTACCAACTGCTGTACCCTCTCACTTCTAGCCCTCACTAAGGGGTCCACTCTCTATATAGTAACCCTTTGTCCCAATATACAGATTTTCCCTTCCCTTGAGAATCAGGTGCTTCGCTCGCTACCTGTCTCAGGCCTTGCAATGTAGGGTCTGAGAGCTGAGCCTGTCTCAACTTTTTCTTTGTAACCTTTCCCAGCTCCCCTTCCACAGGAAGTCTGGAATCCTCTGACAGTGATGCCTCACTGTCAGACTGGGTACTACTACTCACCTCTACCTTTGGAGTCACTCTGTCCAAGGGCACATCAGTACCCACAAGCAGCTGTGGCTCACCTTCAGTCTTACTGCTACGGGGTAGCTCCCTCCCTGAAGTAACCACCTCACCAGTCCTGGCTGCAGGTATGTGGTCTGACTGGGTATCCCCCAGGCTACCAGACCCACATGCTTGTCACTTAGACTGACCGCGTGTAACCGCATAAGCACATGGTACTGCCTCATCAAAATCCTTCCCTATCAGGATCTCTGCAGGATGGTAGTTTGGTACCTCTGTTGTCTCAAGACAACCTAATATTGGCATTTTGTCTTTCCCACTTACTGACTGCCTCAACTTTTGTTCCCCACCCTGCCTCTGTGGACATCTATATGCCACATGGCCCCACTGGTTGCATTCAAAATATTTAACCCTAGGTCCTGGATGTGTACCTAGACTAGTGGCTTCCCCTACTACTGGCGGATTCTGTTGGGGCAGTCTGGGCTGCCCACAATGGGTTCCTTATGACCCATGAGCAGTACTGAGGGTCCCTTTCCTGTGTAGGTATAGGTCTCCTTCTTCCCCAAGTCATCTGAAGTAGCACATTGTCTATCAGCTAACCAGATCCTCATGTCCTCAGGCAAAGTGCTAAGGGTTTGTTCCCTCACCAAAAGGTCTTCCAGCCCTTTAAAAGTGGAGACCTGACACCCACTCACCCACCTATGAAAATAAGTGCTCAGTTCAGCAACATATTCACACACACTTTCATCTGCCCTGCGTCTATCCTCACAAAACTTTTTCCTATAAGTTTCAGGTGTTAGCTTAAAAAGTTCTAACAAACAATTCTTAACAGCAGTATAATAAAAAAATTCATGATCAGAAAGTTTAGACAACACAGTTCCAGCTTTACCATGGAGTAAGGGGGTCCGGAACTGTGCCCAGAGCCTTTGGTCAACATCATACTGTTTACATACCCTCTCAAACAAATGAATGAATCACAATTATCCCCCTCTGTAAAATTCGGAAGAAATGTACTGTCCTTTTGTGCTTCTGGGTTCCATTACTCCCTTCCCCATTATGGGTCTGGTTACTCCCTTCCCCATTACCTCCATGACTCTGGTGAAGAGTCAGCATCACCTTCTCATGCTGCCTCTGCCTCTCATTCTCCTCAGCTTCCAGGAATAGCAGTTTCTTATTCTCCTCAGCCTGTACACATCTCAGTCTCTCTGCTGTTTCTGTTTCCAACTGCCTAGCCTCCAACTCAAGTCTCTTTACCTCCAGCTGGATTTTTAAGTCCTCTTCAGAAAGGTTGAGCTGTCCATTCTCTGAGTGTTGCACATCTCCACGGCCAGTCTGATCGCCCTCCTGGTTGCTGTTTTCTGATGCAGCTGTGACCAAAGCTGCAATCATGTCTGCCTTGGTCATGTTTCCATTCATGAGTCCCTTAGCCTGGCACATCTCAGCCAACTGGCTTCTTGTCAGCTTTCCATACTCCTCTACTGATATGCTGCCTGCTCTCCCTGACTAACTAAGCTAATAAAAGAAATAAAACAATTGTGATCTGAACTCTGAATATTCACTGCATGGATGATTTAGAGGACAAAAACACCTTCTGTGATCACTGTACACAAGCTACAGGAATTCACTACCCACACCACTACAAGCCAATTGCCAACCAATTAAGTGTCTATATTACAAGATCAAATGCTTAGGTGATCGAACACCTAAACATTGAACTTGTAATATCAAACCCAAAAATGTCGAACGGTGCAGGAAAACATGTCAGTTGGCCACAGG
This sequence comes from Protopterus annectens, assembly GCF_019279795.1. Lineage (NCBI taxonomy): Eukaryota > Metazoa > Chordata > Ceratodontiformes > Protopteridae > Protopterus > Protopterus annectens. The sequence continues at coordinate 1,322,472,864 of NC_056743.1, forward strand.
AAAAAAAAAACTTTACACCCAAACTCACACCCCCAATGTGGGGGCCTATGCCCCCACACACCCCTAACTAATTATGCCAACTCTGAGATTGCTCCACAATAGACAAAATGGCAAAATCTAGCAAATGGCCAAGGGAAATCTTTCCCTACCTTAAATTGGCTGTGCACTTTTTTTGCCTTCGATATTACAAGTTTTATGTTTAGGTGTTCGATCACCTAAGCATTCGATCTTGTAATATAGACCCCAAATTAATATGTGGTGTGGATATCCCACCACTGCCAACCAATTAATATGTGGTCTGGATATCCTACCACTGCCAACCAATTAATATGTGAAGCCTGTGCACTGGCCTAGTAATCAAGGAGCCTTAATCCTCACCACTAACACCAGTGAGGGGCATACACATTGGCAATGAAAACTATGACACACACAGTAAAGTACAATTTTCCTTAAGAGCACACAGAGATCACAGTCAGTTTGGGGATGGTTTCTCCCTTTCTCTTCAGATCCCCAGTAAAACTTCCCACTGGTACAGCTATAGGGTACAGGTCTCAGCCTAGTGGTCAAGCTAAAACCTCCAGCACCCTCTCTGTCCAACCAGTGCTTCTTGTCCCTGCCCAAGTAGCTGACACACACACTTTAAGATTTGATTTAGTAACAAGCACACAAACACTCCTGGGGATGGCTGAAACAGGTTCTCCAGCTATGCCCCTTACTGCCAGCCTATAAGGTAGTACCAGCTGCCACCAACCACTAACATTAGCTACAAAAAAGGCCCTTACCAAAGGGTGTCCAATTATTACTGTGCAATATTATTATCCAAATAGTGTGACTGAGCAGCAGGATTATTGGAGTGGCTTTATACAGTATCACTATATACATGGAATGTACTGTAGAGATGAAATTATCTGTACATAAAACAGCCAAAGTTGAAAGATTTAAAAATATTTAATAATAAATAAAAACACAAGACAATACTTCTTACTACACAGTGCTAGTCAAGAGTTCAGACGCCACAGGAAAATGCTTAAATAATACTGTAGAATAGTTCTGACATAAATATAGAAAACAGCTAGACTAAACTTACTATTTTCTATCTTTTCATAAGAGCAATCACAGTTCTAAATAAACTTACATATAGAGCAAAAGCAGAGTACTGAATGAGCTGTTATCAGCTTTAGATAAAATTCAAAAATGCCTCTGTCTCTCTGAGACAGTCTTTTGAATTGATAATACATCATAGGTTCATAGGTTCATAGGTAGGTACTATGCTATCAGCCCTAGGGCCTATACAAGCCTAGCCAAAAAGGTACCCTGGCTTTCGCCACCCAAGAAAATTATTTTCCTGTGCCCCTGTCGTGCAGAGGTGATCCCCGGGGTGAATTTCCAATTTCCCATCCAATCATCAAGATTTTTCTTCAAGAGTGCTAATGAGGAGCTTTGTTTGATATAGATAGGTAGTTTGTTCCAAAGTATGGGAAGTCTCTGGGACAGGAATATATCCCTCCAGCATGTTTTGTTTATTGTGGTGACAAGGTTTAGGTCCCTAGAGTGTGTAGCTTGGAGGGATTTGGATTTCTTTAAGTGGAACATGTCCAACAGCTTCGGGTTTGACATAGCTTTGTATGTTAGGCAGAGATCGCCTCTGAGTAGGCGACATGCGATGGAGTAAAGCTGGAATTTTTTGAGATGGTCTGCGTAGGGCATCTATTTGAGGCCAGTAATCCTCTTTGTGAGGTATTTCTGTGGCCTTTCCAGTTCATGTAGCTGTCTTGTGAGGTACATACCAAAAGAGGTGTTGTACTCTATAATGGGTCTAATGAGTGATGAATAGAGGGGAACAGTGACCTCTTTTTTCCTGGATGAGAAACCTTTTGTGATGAGGTGTGCCACGAAGAAGGATTTCCTGACTACTGTGTCGATGTGATTATTACAGGCGAGACTACTGTCCACATGTGTCCCAAGGTCTCTTATCACACTTTCAGTGTTAAGTAGACTACCACCTATGTGGTAGCTCATGGGTACAGAGTTTTTACCAAAGGGGGTGGCAATGCACTTTTTGGCATTGAGCTTGAGGACATGGCTTTGACACCAGGCATCTGTCTCAGTAAGGCCCTTTTGTAGGATGTCCACATCATTAGGAGTTTCAATTATGGCTCCCAGTTTGCAGTCATATGTGAACTTCATTAGCCAAAGACCTTCTGTGTTAGCCTGTACTTCAGAAAAGCAGATACCAAACAGGAGAGGACCCAGGACTGAATCCTGTGGTACTCCACCTGTCACTGGTCTGAAGTAGAATTTGGAGTCTGCTACTTCCACAGTGTGGGTTCTGTCAGTGATCCAGTTGGCAACTCATCTTATTACATAGGGATTTATACATAGTTTAGTGAGTTTGTCTATAATTCTAGAGTGGGGGATGGTGTCAAAAGCCTTGGCAAATTCTAGATAGGCTGTGTGAACCACCTTACCCTTGTCTACAGCTTTAGTGACTGCTTCAAAGAGGTTTATCAGATTTAGGAGACATGATCTGCCTTTTACAAACCCAAACTGGGTGGGGTCCAGGGATTGGACATTACCAATGTCTTTGTTTATAAGTTCCACAATGATACGTTCCATGGCCTTACAGACCAGGCTTGTTAGGCTAATGGGGCGGTAGTTCCCGGGGTCTGTGGTGGCTCCCCCTTTGTGGAGTGGGATAACCATCGCTATGCACTATTTAGTGGGCACAAAGCCCAAGGTACGGTTATGATTGAACATGGTGCTTAGGTGGGGTGTCAGTTCATTCTGTAGTTCATGTAGAACACAGCTTGGGATGTTATCAGGTCCCATGGATGCTGTGTTCTTGGCTTTGGAGAGTGTGGTTTTTACCTGTGCAGCCATGATTACAAGAACTTTGCATTCTTCCAGTATAAAGATGGGCTTTTTAGAGGGTGGGGGGTAAAGTTAGCACTGAATCTGTCTGCTAGGATGTTGGCAATATCAGTTGGTTCTGTATATTTAGTGCCATTGTGCTGTAACTCAGAGCAGATCTGAGTGTTGCCATTGAGATTCTTGACATAGCTATAGAATGCTTTGTGGTTGTCTTTAGAATCAGTGGCAATTTTGTTTTCATAACTAGCTTTGGATGATTTTATGATGGATCTCAGCTTCTTACTGAGGCTGACCAGGGAGTTCTTCCAGTCATGGGATTTTACTCTTTTTTGCAACAGTTTTTTTCTTCTGTTGTAGAAATTGTTTATGGCAGGGGACCACCAGATTTGGCTTCCTTTTTTTGGAGGATAGCATCTGGGTTTGTTTTCATAACTAGCTTTGGATGATTTTATGAGGGATCTCAGCTTCTTACTGAGGCTGACCAGGGAGTTCTTCCAGTCATGGGATTTTACTCTTTTTTGCAACAGTTTCTTTCTTCTGTTGTATAAATTGTTTATGGCAGGGGACCACCAGATTGGCTTCCTTTTTTTGGAGGATAGCATCTGGGTTTGTTTTCATAACTAGCTTTGGATGATTTTATGAGGGATCTCAGCTTCTTACTGTGGCTGACCAGGGAGTTCTTCCAGTCATGGGATTTTACTCTTTTTTTTGCAACAGTTTCTTTCTTCTGTTGTAGAAATTGTTTATGGCAGGGGACCACCAGATTGGCTTCCTCTTTTTGGAGGATAGCATCTGGGTTCTGTTAGGGAATAGCATGATCCATGCACTCATGTAACTGCCTATAAAGTGCATTTGTGTAGGAGTCAGCAGTAGTACCTCTACTGTCCATCTGCATGGGTGTTGTGAAGTTTGCCACTTCTGTCTTAAGAAGCGTGAAGTTGGCTTTGAAGAAATTTTTTACGGTGGTTTCCCTAATGGGGGTGGGGGCAGGATGTGGATATCTAGGCTGATTAGCTTGTGGTCGGATCTGACCAATGAGGAACTGACCTCTGGTGTGGAACACTGGTTGCACATGTTGGTAATGACCAGGTCTAGGATATTGCTGCCCCTGGTGGGGGTGTGGATACATTGATCCAAGGTGCTGGAATTTATGAATTCCAGAAAACGCTGAGCAAAAGAGTTGGTACATAAGTAGTTTTCCCAGTTAATGGTAAGGTAGTCGAAATCACTCATTATTAGGGTGTTGGGTTGTACCCTAATATTTTCCAGTGTATCAAGAAATGAGGAGTGAGAATCCTGGGGCATGGTGGGGGATCTGTAGCAAGTTACAATTTGGACTGCAGTCTTGCCCAGAGTTAGTTGCACTTGGATAATCTCGGATGCATTATGTTGAGCAACTAGCCTGGCGGTTTGGATATTCTTACTGAATATGGACACGCCTCCATCTTTAGTGTTTCGGTCCAGGTTAGGTGGCTGAAAGGTGTGGCATGAATTATAGCCTGGTAATGCAGGGGTGCTCTCTGGAGCCTTGAACCAGGTCTCTGTCACTGCACAGATGTAGATGTTCTCCATTTTAAGGAGTGCCTTGAGTGAATACATTTTGAGGTTTAGTCTTCTAGCATTGAGTAGAATTACCCTCAGATTTTGCTTGCTTGTATCTGTTATGGTGGTGAATTTGCCATTCGAACCTTGCCTAAAAAGGCACTATAGGGGTGGCAAGAGCCTTAGCCAGTATCTGGAATCCCAAGGGAGACAGGTGCAGGCCATCTCTGGTGGTCTGTCGATCATGTCATCCCAGGCAGACAGATACTGGAGCCCCTTACTAGAAGCTTAGCCAATTGTTGAAGTCAATCATTTTGTCCTTGTACTGTGTTATAATTCTGGGTAATGGCACGATGCGATTCAGGGCTAGGGTCATACCTGCCAGGGCTACAAGATTGGAGAGCTCCTCCATGTATCTTTTCATGTAGTCCAGGGAGGTACATCTCAGGTCATTCACACCAACATGGACAATGACAGAGTCATATTTGTACTTGTTGTGGAGTGACCTGAGTGCATGCGTTATGTGGCAGATCCTGGCTCCTGACAGGCAGCTGACAGTAACTTTCTCCTTGTTTAGCCTGGTGAGTGGAACATCAGTATGCCTGACTATAGAGTCACCTATGACTAGAGTGTTGGGTACGTTGTTATGCCTTATGGGCTGTGGTTGAGTGGCACACTGAGTTTGTGGGCTATATGTCATTTGGGTTGTGTTGGGGGGTGCTGCTGACTCAGTTTAGATCACATCATTCTTCTCTGGTTTCCTAGGCTAACAGTAACTCAGAGTTTAATATAGCTTTGATCTTGCACCTGGTCAGGAAACCACAGCAATTAAAGACATTATATATGTAAAATCTAGCAATTAACTCTGGTCTTATAACAATAGAAAGAATCTGCTAGTCCAGACATCACGGCTCCAAGTTTGAGATCAAACAGTCATACAAGGCTTGACTTATCAGCTTTCTTCCAGCAGAGTGCACTGTTTTTACATTTTTGACCTTCAACATTTAACACAATTTTCTTCCATTTAAAAGAACAAGCCTGTGGCTTATATTAATATTTACAAATGACAGAATTATCTACAAAATTCTATCTAGCTAGGCTGGCAGACTTCACACAGAGTTTTTCAGTAACAATGGCACACTGTATGTCAGTCACAGATACTTTGTTAGTCATAAAAACTGTCTCATAAAGCATTATTTACAGTAACAAATGTGCAGAAATACTGTCTCTGTCTAAGCTGCCTAACATTCAAAAAGACATATCGGCAATGATCTTTCAGTAAACTTAAGAAACAACTACAGGACATTTATTTATTTATTTATTTATTTATTTATTTATTTATTTAACATTTTTTACCTGGATAGTCTGACTGGGCTGGTTGCCCATTTTCAACAGAGGCTTGGGGAGAAAATCTCCACATAAAAAACAGTACAGTACAAATATGACAAATAATAACATCATATACATAGAGCAGTGGTTTACGGTATAAAAGAGTAAAGAAGGAATAAAACATTTCATATTCAATATATACAACATAAAGTTTTTGTATTGTATAAGGTTAAATACAGGTGAGTTGGTTTGGATAAATACATTTATATATCAGAAAAAAATTAGTAACAACAGAAATGATGATGTCACTGTTTAGTACAGTATATTAAGAGTTTTGCAGGTATAAAATACAGGAAAAAATGAGTTAGCTAAGAGCAAAGACAATTATTTGTTGAAGGGTGTGAGGTGGTAGCTGAGAGAAAAATGTTGATGGAGATTTCAAATACAGGGAGTAGTGGGAGAGGTAGCGGAGGAGGAGGTAGAACAGGAAAAGCTATGTCTGAAGGGTATTTTACGTAGAGTTAGGTGGAAAAAATGATAGAATGGAGGACATGGGGATAAGTGGAGATAGTGAGAAGAGGTGGGTGGTGGGAGTATTTGCTTAGTTTAGCCAAAGGAAGTACATGAGCAATGCCAATTGTTTGTTAGGTGGATCTTGAGAAGTTGTTTGAACTTAGCTGGGTTGGTGGTGTTAAGAATATTCTGGGGGATGGAGTTCCAGGCCTTGGAGATTTGGTTGGAATATAGGGAATCACCATAGCTATTATTCGATTTAGTAACTTTTAGTAGGGATTTGTCGGTGGATCTAAGGGTCCTGTGGTTTGAGTAAGGTTGGACGACACTGTGGAACACTGGCCAGTTTTTCAGGTTTGTTGATGATGGTATGAGCAGGGAGAGGAGGTTGGACAATTCAAGCTAGTTTAGTTGATGAAGTGCTCTGCAGCGGTGGGATCTATATTTTGAGTTTGTGGCAAATTTGGCAGCTTTGTTACAGCATGCCTCCAGTCTGGCTTGGTCTGTTTTTTTTTTGAGGTTAGTAAAGATTGAAGAGGCATATAGCATGTTGGGGAGAAGATGGGTTCTTGCAATGGCTTCTGTGGTGGAGTTAGTTAGGAACTGATTGGCACAATAGAGTGAGCCAAGTTTGATATGAGTCTTTTTGATGACTAGTGCAACATGTTTGTCAAATTTTAGATTCCTATCAATTGTGATCTCTAGTCGTTTGTCTTGAGATACAGGTTCTATTTTGGTGTCATTGCTTGAATAGATTATAAAGGGTGATGTTTGATTGATGGGCTTTTTGCTGGAGAATAGAATTCATTTAGTTGTGTTAGGGTTTATAATTAATTGCTGTTTAGACAAGTACATTTCTATGTCTGACAAGGATTTTTGGGTTATTTCCAGAAGTTGTGACAGTGAGGGAGCAGTGCAGATTAGGACTGAGTCGTCTGCATATTGGATTATGGTTGCCTGGTTGGTAGCTGTATGTAGTTTATTGGTGAAGATTGTGAAGAGGAGTGGTCCTAAGGTTGATGCTTAAGGAACACCAACTGAGATAGGTAAATGTGATGATAGGTCATTTTGCCATTTCACAGCTTCTTGCTGGTCTTTAAGGGTATCTGTGAAACCAAGAAAGAGCAAAGTGAGATAGGTTTAAAGCTGCTAGCTCATTAAGGAGCCTTTGATGTGATACTGTGTTGAATGCCTTGGACATATGTAAGAAGGCAGAGGCAACTTATTGCTCGTCATTTTTTAGACTGTTAATCGTGTTAGTGAAGCTTAATAGGGCAGTTGTGGTACTATGTTGTAAGTCATTTATTAGCAAAACATACTTGCATGCACATATGGATTCTGATAGAATCCATAAAATTCCTAATAAAATATTAATAAAGGAGAAGGGAAATCGTGGCCAAATCCCATGTGTGGGGAACACAGGTAACACACACACTCAAAGAAATAGGGAGATAGAAAAACAGACGTGGGGACTGGATGAACAAGAGGGACACACAAGATGTGTGTTAGAAAAAGGAGATTCAGAGGGACATGCTCAATGTTTTTTCTTTTCCATGGGAATAGACTCTCCTTTTTTTTGAAAAACAGAAGGAAAGGTAAACATAGGGAAAGAGGAGGAGAAAGTCATCACAGCAGGTATACCCACATAACAAATAGCACAACACAAGACAGACAAATGTTGGAAAAAAACAGTAAGGATAGGTAAGTTATACAGATGGCACACTACAACATGGGCAATGGAAAGTTGATAAACAGGGTGGGAATGCATACCAGCCATGGTGAAATGCAGAAATCCACAAGTACCTAAGCACTATTACATTATGAAATGTTGCAAATTGTGTGACGGTCATACCTGGGTGTGTATGAGCTGTGGCAGATGGATGTTTTAGGGTAGAAAATAGGGATCGCAGTGCACACCAAATAAATAATCCAATATCCAAGTAGTCTGTCAGCTTGCAAGTATAAGCCAAGTAAATCACAGATGTACAAATGCAGCCCATGCAATGCTGGAGAGTACCAGCAGAGGACAGAACAGAACCTCTGACCATGCATGTGGGCAGTGCAAGTATAAGCCAAGTAACATGACAGATGTACAAATGTAGCCCCTGCAATGCTGGAGAGTACCAGCAGAGGACAGAACAGAACATCTGACCATGCATGTGGGCAGTGCAAGTATAAGCCAAGTAACATGACAGATGTACAAATGCAGCCCCTGCAATGCTGGAGAGTACCATCAGAGGACAGAACAGAACCTCTGACCATGTATGTGAAAGATAAACAAATAGTGAGAAAACTTCTCTGTGTGGAAGATTTAAGATTCCCTAGAGTTCAGGCACCAAATAAAAATCATACTGAGAATGTCCAAAATAATAACAGGTGGTAGAAGTACTCTCCTTAAAAAATTTTCAAAGTATAAATCTACTAATGAAAGTAGGGAAGCATAGGCTGGCTTAAGTCAAACCTTATTTATTAAAAACACACAAACAAGCAATCCAAATGGTAGTTGAAAAAAACAAAATAAAGTGTAGAAATTCACCACTCCATTTATATACACATTTAAAACATGTTTAAAAGCATGTGAGTGGTTTACTAGGGTAGTTCTGTTGTAAAAGACAATTAGCATAGTCCCCCAGGCCAGAACACCCAGCTACTCAAAGATTTTTTATCTTGGATAAATCAGAATATACTGCATGAAACTATAATTCTAGGAGACACCAATATTAATTGGTTAAAATTAAACACCCCCTCCCCAGCAAACAGCATAAACCTCCAGTTTCACTCAACTCATCACTACACCTACTCATGGTCTGTCAACAGACTCTGAATCTACCCCTGACTGGATACTTGTAACTCATCCCAAAACTATATAAACTGAGGCACCCTACCAAATACACTAAGTGACAACCTCCCAGCATATACCTACAGGACTCACTCTCAACCAGTTAAAATGTACTCATACAGAACCTCCAGGAACCTTGCCCACTTTAACATTAATAACTTCACAAATATCCTAAACTCCCAAAACTGGAACCCATTAAAAACACTCCCCTTAGACCAAGCAGTCGACTATTTCAACAAATGTTTCTTAGATACTTTCAACAGACTAGCTTCAGTACGTACTAAACGAACTAAAACTAATCATGCCCCCTGGTTAACAAAACAAAACAAAGAAACTATCTGTCTTAGAAACAAATCATGGAAAATGTGTCTCAGAGATAGAACAAAACAAAATGAACTACACTACATACAACTCCGCAACAAATCACAAAAACTAGTGATACAGGATAAAAGAGATTATTTCTCCACTAAACTGTCTACCTCTCACCAAAATTCCCCAACATTTTGGAAATCTGTCTCTTCTTTACTTAACACAGGCACCATCCAAAATCCACCACCTGCACCTGAAAAAACACCACAACAAATTTCCCAAGAGTTTAACACCCACTCTGTAGATTACACTAATACTCACCCTACCAACTCCTTTACTATCCAACCTGCACCCACCTCCTTCATCTTGAAACTCTTAAAACAACTCAAACTTTGCTCACTGTCTGCAGATAATCTTCCACCAGAATATCTATAACTAGCAGCTACCACAATAGCATACCCAGTTACCATTCTCATAAATCACTCTCTGAATCTTACGTTCCCCTTCTATGGAAAAATCCATTATTAACCCACTACATAAAGGGGGAAACCCCCACAATCTTTCTAACTACTGCCCTATCTCTATACTCTCACCACTATCATAAATCTTGGAAAAATGTGTCCACTCACAACTAAATACCTGTCCTTTAATGCTCTTCTATCCCCTACCCAACACTGGTTTCCGTCCAGGGCATAGCACTGTCATTGCCCTACTCTCTTTCACTGACACTGTCAACAAAGCTTTAGATATAGGGCTTCCTACCTCAGTAATCTTACTGGACCTATCTAAGGCTTTCGACACAGTGTCACATACCAAGTCAGTAAATCAACTATCTAGAATAGGTTGCTCCCCAAAATCTGTCATTTGGTTTACCTCTTATTTACATAACAGGAAACAATCAGTAAAGTGGCTAAATGTACAATCCAATTACCTACCCAACAATACAGGAGTACCACAAGTATCCATTTTAGGTCCACTATTGTTCAATATATTTACCAATGACCTGCACAAAGCCCCCCAAATCCAGAATCTCATCTAATACATAGACGATTCGACACTGATATCCACCTCCGACAACTTCTGAGATCTCCTTACAGTCACACAGCAAGCTTTTACCTCTATCAAATCTTATTAATGCACAACTTATGCTAAACCCCAAAAAACTAAACTTTTACTTTTCTCTCCAAAATCACCTGATACTGACTTCAAAATCCTAGCCAGAGATGGCACACAAATTGAATTGGTGAAGACAGCCAAACTATTAGGAATAACGATAGATAACAAACTCACCTACAAACCTCACATCCTAAATGCAATAAAGAAAACCCACTTCAAACTAGGAAAACGTTATCACCACAAACTCTACATGGATAAATATACCAGAACAAAACTAGCCAATACCCTACTCATCCCTTCCCTTCAATATGGCAGTGCCATCTTTACCAATCTTCACACAACCCTTAATAATAAATTACAATCATGCTATAACAAAATAGCCAAATTTGCCTCTGAAAAACAAAACCGTTCTCATCACTGCCAGGCAATCATTGAACTAAAATGGCTAGAATTCTCCCACCAGCTGCACTATACCCAACTAACCTTGGCCCACAAACTAATCTATAAACCTATTGAATGCACTGCCCTGAGTTCATTCCTACAAACTTACACCCCTACAAAAACATTAAGATCATCCAGTAAACTCATGCTTTCTGTAACAAAACCCAACAAAAGAGTTGGACAATGTCTCTTCTCCCATTCCACTGAAATTGACCACCCAAAAACCTTCAAAGTAACCCTACAAACATATTTCATAAAGACTCCATCCTGCACCTGCCTTAGTAACAAACCCCCTTAAACAGCACATTTCACCAAACACTATAAAACCCTCTCTTCACAAAAACTAATGTACACCTACTATACAGAATCACTATACTGTTACCAAACTAACTATTGTACCATACTCCTTGCTTTTTCTATTGATGTAACAGTTTAACCTATGGAATGACTTCAAGTGCATGCTATTATAATCCTATTGAACTGTAAGTAGCAATATGTTTTACTGCCCTGTCATACATGTAGTACTTTTTTCTAATTTTTTGTTAAACATTGTCTGTCTCTGTAATGCATTATGGAGCTTTTCTCCCTGTGGCACCACTGAAAATGGGTCCCTGACCCAGTGGACTTTCCTGGTCAACAAATGCTAATAAATAAATAAATACTAGCTAAATACCCCTTCCCCATACACCAGTGTGATATTCAACACAGTGCTGCCCTACTTCAAGCTCTGTGATTCCAAGATATGTTAAAAGATTTCATTGCATTAGCAAAAAAGAAAAAGTTAACATAAGTCTTCAAAATTCCTTACAAATCTTTTCTAGCACTTTTATTTTTACTTACTTTTACTTTTCTACTACTTTTCTGAAATTTTCTGGAGACCTTCGAACACTTGACCTGACCCAGTTTGGCTTCATTAAAGGCAGATCATGCTTGTTAATCCTGTTGGACTTCTTTGAAAATGTTACCAAAGCCCTGAATGAAGGCAAAACAGTGTCTAACTTCACGGCACCCATGCAAATGGAGAATAGTTGCATGACCGCCGAATCATACACTAATGCACTGTACAAACACGTACACAAATGCATGGATCTCACCATACCCAAAAGAACCAAGATGCTCTCCTCCAAAAAAAGCAAGTCAATCTGGTGGTCCCCTGCCATAAACAAACTCTACAACAGAAGGAGGAAACTGATGTGGAATAAGGTGAAGTCCCAAGACAGGAAAAACTCCTTTATCAGCCTCAACAAAAAATTGAGATCCCTCATCAAATCCTCTAATGCTAGCTATGAAAACATGATTGCAGCAGATAGTAAAGACAACCAGAAGGCCTTCTATAGTTATGTAAAGAATCTCCATGGCAATACCCAGATTTGCTCTGAGCTACTGCACAATGGTACCTCCTATACAGAGCCAACAGATATTGCCAATATACTGGCCGACAGATTCAGTGCCAACTTTACCCCTCTGTCCCCCCAAAGGATCAATCACAATACCAGTATATTGCCAGGCACCCAGTATTACTGCTGCACAGGTTAAAATAGCACTGTCCAAGGCCAAGAATACAGCTTCTATGGGACCTGACAATATCCCTGGCTGTGTTCTACATGAACTACAGAGTGAACTGGCACCTCACCTGTGCGCCCTATTCAATCACAGCCTCACCTCAGGCTTTGTCCCTACCAAATGGTGCACTGCTACAGTCATCCCTCTCTACAAAGGATGAGCGACTACATACCCTGGGAACTATCACTCCATTACCCTGACAAGTCTGATATGCAAAGCTATGGAACGCATCATCATGGACCTAATAAACAAGGATATAGGGAATCTCCAAACTCTAGATCCCACACAGTTTGGTTTTGTGAAGGGTAGATCATGCCTGCTCAACCTGGTTGACTTCTTTGAGTCAGTCACCAGAGCCGTGAGCTGTGGATGAAGGCAAGGTGGTTCATACAGCCTACCTTGATCTGGCCAAGGCCTTTGATACCATTCCCCACTCAGGAATCATAGAAAAACTCGCTAAGCTAGGCATCAACCCCTATAATACTAGATGGGTTGCAAACTGGCTCACAGATAGAACCCACAGTGTGAAAGTAGCTGACTCCAAGTCAGACTGCTGACCAGTCATGAGTGGAGTCCCACAGGGTTCTGTCCTGGGTCATCTTCTGTTTGGTATCTACTTGTCTGAAGTCCAGGTCAACATGAAGGGACTCTGGCTAACAAAGTTCACAGATGATTGCAAGTTGGGAGCTATTATTAACTCAATAAGGAGTATCAGTGGATTATAAGACTACAGGCTGAACACCCACCAGTTGTCAACCAGATGGTCTCGGTTAAACCTGTTTTAAAACTCAAACAGATGACTCTCTCGACTAAAACTGTTGTTTGTGAAATGTTATATGTAGTTTTAAAAGTATATTACCTAGCACTTAATTGTATTATTAATTGTTTGTTTTTATTGGTTGTGTGATTAAATGATATGTATAAGAACTGTGACTATTTTATGTGTGGTTATTAAGCACTGAAGAAGAGTACTGGATAACTAAAAGCTTTGCTACTTTATTTACTATTCTTATTAAATATTTTGCTGTTCTACGTTGGTGCCAGTTGTTTTGTTGAAGTTTAGCTATTATTAACTCCCCAAGTGATATTGACATCCTACAGAAAGGTCTCACTGAGACCAAAAACTGGTGTCAGAACCATGGCCTTAAACTCAATGCCAAAAAATGTATCATCATCCCCTTTGGGAAAAACCCAGTTCCCATGAATTACCACATAAATGGCAGTCCACTGAACATAGATGGCGTTATAGCAGATCTGGGAACACGGGTTGACAGCAACGTCGCTTTTGACCACCACATTGCCACTATGGTCAGAAAGTCCTTCTATGTGGCACATCACATTACTATGGGTTTTGCATCCAGGAAAAAAGAGGTCATTGTCTCCCTCTACTCTTGCCTCATTAGGCCAATCATCAAGTACAATGCCCCATTTAGCATGTACCTCACTAGACATCTGCAACAACTGGAGAGGCTGCAGAAGTACCTCACAAAGAGGATCCTAGGCTTTAAACACTTGCCCTATATGGACTCAAAAAACTCCAACTAGTCTTTGTCTCATATCGCCTACTAAGAGGCGATCTCTGCTTGACTTACAAAGCCATGTCTGATCCAGCTCTGTTAGAAATGCTACATCTAAAGAAATTCCAATCCCTCCACACAACACGCTCCAGAGACATCAGCCTCATTACCGCAATCATCAGAACATGCTGGAGGGACAGGTTCATAACCCAGAGGCTGCCCATGCTATGGAACAGACTTCCCATACATGTCAAACAGAGCAATTCACTGGCCCTCTTCAAGAGAAATCTTGACGAATGGATGGGAAATAGAAAATTCACCCCGGGATAACTCCAGTGGCTCTACTCTACAGAGGCATTGGGGACTAAGGTCGGGGGCACAATGCCAGGGTAATCCTGTAGGCTAGGCTTGTAAAGGCTCCAGGGCCATTAAGGCTAGTACACACCTGTGAACACATATATGAACCTATACTGCCTATCTCGACTTAGCCAAAGTCTTTGACACTATCCCCCACTCAGGCATCATCAATAAACTCACCCAGCTGGGAATAAACCAATATATCATTAGATGGGTAGCTAACTGTCTCACCAACAGAATGCACAACGGACCTGTTACTAGTGGTGTTCTGCAAGGATCTGTGCTGGGTCCACTTCTGTTTGTAATCTATTTCTCAGACATTCAGGTGAAAATAGGTGGCCTATAGCTTACCAGATTCGTGGATTACTGCAAAATGGGTGCAGTCATTCAAACCCAAAACTATTTCACCATACTACAAAAAGGGTATACACAGACAAATGATTGGTGCCAAATCCACAGACTTAATGCAAAAAAATTGTATTATTATCATCCCCTTTGGTAAAGGTGAAGTCCCAGCAAATTACATTAACAATACCTGCTAAGTTCAAACCCAGTGGTGAGAGACTTAGAAACACATGTTGATAGCAGCCTTAACTTTGATCATCATGTGTTCACAGTGGTGTGGAAGGCCTTCTACATTGCCTATCTCATAAGTAAGGGAATAGCATCCAAAATGAAGGAGGTTATAACTCCTCTGCACTCGTCCCTCATCAGACCAATAATAGAATACAATGCTCCCTTCTTTATGTAGCTCACCAGACATCTGCAACAGCTAGAGAGACCTCAGAGGTTTCTCACCAAGGAAATTCAAGACCCTCATCAA
The DNA here is from genome assembly GCF_019279795.1 of Protopterus annectens. Lineage (NCBI taxonomy): Eukaryota > Metazoa > Chordata > Ceratodontiformes > Protopteridae > Protopterus > Protopterus annectens. Next base: position 1,322,488,084 of record NC_056743.1, read on the forward strand.
ATGACCTACATGGACAGACTGAAGGCTTTGTCACTATACTCTGTATCATATAGACTGCTTGGAGGTGACTTGGACCTGGCCTACAGAGTAGTCTCGAGCCCTGCCTTAATGGAAATGATGCACATCCCCAAAACTAATGGGACAAGATTCACTCGCTCTAGAGACCTTAACCTGGCCTGCAACATCAACAGGACTTGCTGGAGAGGCAGAGATGTCTCACAGAGGCTGTCAGTCCTCTGGAACAAACTCCCACTTCAAGTTAAACAGATGGAAAACCTTAAATTCACCCCAGGGTTTCACCTTTGTCCCTTTTGGATAGGGGCAGTCAGTGGTGATCATAAATTTGCACACTAATGCAGGCTATTTCTCTCGGTCTATGAGGAAACAAAGGTAAACCATGGCTAGGCTTGTAAAGTTCCTAGGGCCAATAGCCTAGTAACCTCCTATGATAGTCCTATGATCCTATATCTGACCAGCTCACTTCCTCCAAATATAAGTATGAAAAGGGTGTTGGATTCAAATTAATAAACAATGATACAGTTATACATGAAACTCAAGTTGCAAATGTTATCATATTTCACATTCATTTAGCAGAACTATACCAGTATGTTCAAAGATTTATACATAAAACTGTAGTAACAGTGTTGCTGTTGGCTGAAGATTATGGATTACAGAGAGCTTTGTAGAAACCTGATGAATAAACAAGGTACTCATAATCATATTGAAAATAATCATTAATATCAATACATAGGTATGTATAGCAGCATTTTGAAAACATTTACACACACATTGATTAGAATATAATAAGAGCAACCCATACCTAACCAATACATATGCATGTTGGCCTGTTGCTTTACAGGATGAGCTAAAAGCCATCAAATTTTCCTTATGAACAAACTACTATTGTGTGTTTTTATTCATATTCCTGCAGATAGCAGATGAATAAGTAAACATCTGACCTTTAAATGCTATATGTCCCAATGCTGCACAAAATTGCAAGATGTCATCAAGTTTTACGATGTAGAAGATTTGGTTAGACAGTCGGACATGCAGTACTCTTGTGTTAAACAAATGGGAGTTTAATAACACTGTTCATTTTGTAAAGCAGAACTGACTAGCAAAGGTCTTTATGAGTTAGCCACACATGGACAGGAAGACTGGACGATACTGTTGAAGTATTATGGGTAATGGAAAAATGCATAGTGGGGTTGGCATAATGGTTGAGGTCTTTACCTAAGACATGCAAGGTACAGGATTTGATTCTGACCTCTGGCTATTGGCTAAGCTTGTAATAGTCTGCAGACTGATAGCCTAATATTTACCTATAAGTGGCCTAGGCACTATAGGCATCAGTGTTACACAAACACACTGAATATGTGAAATTATGTCCTTAAATGTTGGAAAATAGAAACATTCAAAATGCTCACTAGTATGTACATGATAGACAATGTTAAATAAACCTCATGGGAATCAAACCCATAATTACCTTGCCTTCCCATATGCAGTTGTATAGACACATTTAAACAGCACAAGTGAACATACTCACAGATTTTCCATATATAATGCTGGTGACTCGATACAGTCTGTAGTATACGTACAGAAATCTGTAGATTCCAACATTATCCGTATGTTGCTATGTGGTATATATTTCTAGTACTGTTATGGATATGTATTCGTTGATGCTTATTAAAAAAGTAGTATAACTATTGCCCCAGTAAAACCAGATCCATGTGTATGTCTGCTTACCATGTGATGTGTGTGGTCTGCTTACAGATATAGTGTCAGCTCAGGTTTCATTTAAATGTATAAAAATACAGTATTCCATTTGCATAAGTCTAGCAATGCAGGCATATTAAAGCAAGCCTTCACAGTGTACATACAGTTTCTGTACATGCACTTCCAATCAGTGAAAATAACCTTCAGCCAAGAATACTGATAAGAACAGAATGTGCAGTACATCTGAGTGAAAACACATTTGTTTGTATCCTACAAGGATAAAGAGGCATGTAGAGATCTGCAGGGTTTTTGTATTATTAGGAAATACTTTGGATACAGTAAGTTGTTAGTTTGTTTGAACTGATACACAGAAAGTCTTTGCAGTGCAGATAATCTAGGATGAGTGTAGAACTCAGGTCAAATATCCAAAATTCCAGAATATTAATGATATTATTTGGGAGGAAAGGCATATCAGCACTGATATCCAGCATTCCATAATATTACAGAATTTCTACAGACTGTTTCAGTTTATCAACACTAACAGTATTCGGATATTGTTGACATCTGCCTTCACTGTACATAATACATCATTCTTAACTGAACTACAGTGTATGCAGACTTTATTCTGAAAGATTCAAGAAGACTTGGCCTACAAAGGAGAGACTGGCTCTTGTTCTGCATAGTTCTGGGTAATCAACAGATAAAGACATTCATTCCAGTCTCGCTACAGTTTCTTCCAGTCGTTCCAGCTCATTCCAGTGTCCTATGTTGCTCTTCTTATGTGTACATTAAGAAGACCTTGAGGCTTGGGTGTTCATTTAAGTAGTTTATTGTACACGAATACATCAGGATGGATGGCAGGAACATTGAACTTGAACTATCTAACTAACTGTCTAACTACATACATACATGCTCACACTCTGGCTGCTCACTCAAATGGCACTCTTGCTTGCACATGCTCAGTACTTATATGCATGAGCCCACTGACTGGAATCCTTCTTAAAGGTATATCACACACAGTGATCTACATCCCATGCAATTACACAGACACTAATAAAGAAAATAACAGTCGTGTCTAGGCTGCCGTGTATCTGGAACTAGGTTTCAAAATGCGATCTGATCTCGTAACATAATAGTTAGGACTGGAATTAGCAACAGAGACAATCATTGGGGAGTGGTCTGCTTGGGTACTCTCAGGAATTTTCTCAGGAACAGGGATTGCTGATGGGATGTCCTCTGGAACAGGAACGCTGGACAAGTCACTCTGAAAACTAGAGTCTTTGTCACAGGCAAGATGCTGTAACATTGGTTAAGACACTGGTAACAAATGCTTCCGATTTCATCTGAATTCCATTTCTTGAGATTCCACCATGTACAGTCACGGCTCTTGACACAAACTTTTCACAAATCCCATGCGATCAAAACATTTTGACATCTGCATCCTCACTATCTCCCCTTTTTGTAAAGAATGGAGCAGTTTGCTGGTTTTATCATAGTAAGACTTCTAGGACAGATGCTTCTTTAACAGTTGGGCTTTTACTGATTTGTTGTTCTTAGCACTTGGAGCCAATAAATTACTGCTGATTGGTAGTGTGGTTCTGGTTTGTCTCGACATAAGTCTCTGGACAGGTGAACCAAAATGATTATCATGAGGAATGTTTCTGAGATTTAACAAGTTTAGAAAAGCATCAGTATTACCACATCTGGATTTCTCTAACAGCTGATTTGTACTTTGAAATGCATGTTTAGCCAAGCCGTTTGAATGATGGTATTCAGGACTACTCATAATATGAACAAAGTCCTGTGCTTCTGCAAATTTCTTGAACTGCTGACTTGTAAACTGTGCACTATTGTCAAATAACTCTGAGGACTAGCATGTACAGAAAAAAGATGCTTCAGCTTAGTAATGACAGTAGTGGACATTACACCGGGAAGTGGGTCAATCTCAAACCAGTTTGAATAAGAGTCTACTAACACTAAGTAATGTTGACCATTCCACTGTAAGATATCTGTGGCTACTGTCGACCAAGGTAGTTCAGGAATCTGGCTTAACTGATGTCATTTTTGTTTTGTTGAAGCTGCTTTGTACTATTACATACTGAACAAAATGAAAGTACTTTCTTGATATCTCTTGACATAGAAGGCCAAAATACTGGTCTTCTTGCCCTTCTTTTGGTAGAATCAGTTCCTGGGTGGCCACAGTGCAAAATCTTAATGTGCTGTTATTGCATATTGCAAGGATTTTGGAACAATCACTTTAGGACCTATCATGATGATACCATTGTCAGACAAAATCGCATTTCTGTATGGAAAATACTGCTGTACTTTTACTGGTAAATAAGATTGCTTTGAAGGCCATCTCGACTGATAAAGTGCTTTAGCTTCTGGAGAATCAGATCTGAAGCTGTGCGAGTTCTGAGCTCATCAAGACGTGTGGAAGAAAATTTCTCACTTCCATAACCTCAAAATCAAGTTGGTCATTCTCGTGCTGTTCTGTGGTTTTTCTGGGCGATCTAGATAAGGTATCAGCAAGATAAAGAAGTCTGCCTTTTGTGTAAACAAGATTGAAATTGTACTTCTGCAATTTGAGTTTCATGCATTGTAGTCTAGCAGGAGCTGTGTGCATTGACTTTCTCAAAATAGGACTAAAGGCTGGTGGTCAGTTTTTATCTGGATAGGTCAGCCATAAATATAATTATGGAACTTCAAACATGCAAACACAATCGCCAAAAGGTCTTTCTCAGTCTGAGCATACTGATATCAGTTTGAGTTAGAGTTCTCAAAGCATGGGCTACTGCTCTACCCTCTTAAAGAAGGACTGCACCTAGGCCAAACTTAGAAGCATCACAGGAAAGAGTAACAGGTTTGTGAACATCATAGTAGCTGAGAGTTGGTGGGTTAGCAATTTTCTGTTTCAGGATATCAAATACTCTTTGGCACTGTTCTGACCATTGCCAAATTACTTCTTTGTGTGTCAGCTCTCTTAGCAATGCTGGAAGTTGGCTTAAGTCTGGAATGAACTTGCCTAGATAGTTGACCATTTTAAGGAAATGTTGTAGGGCTTGAACATTGTCTGGAGCTGGCATCTCAAGAATTGCAATTTGCTTAGGAGGATCTTGTCATAAGCCTGAACTAGTAAACAAGTGACCAACATAACTTCTCATAGCCTGAATTTGCACTTCTGAGGATTCAGCTTAAGATTCACTTCACATGCTCTTTCCAGAACTTTCTTGAGGTTTCTGTCATGTTCAACTTCACCATTGCCTCCTACTAGAATATCATTGACTATAATAGCACATGGATAGGCCAAAAAAGTTTGCTACATTGCACACTGAAAGACTTCACTGGCAGAATTTATTCCAAATGGCATTCTCTGAAATCTGTATTTTCCAAATGGCGTACAGAATGTGGTTAACAATGAAGATATTAATTCAAGCAAAATTTGCCAAAATGAACTTCTTGCATCTAAGATAGAAAACACAGTGGCGTTTAGCATGAGGGCAGCAGCCTCCTTAATTGTGTGCATTGGATGATGAGGTCTTTTTAATGCTTTGTTCAAATCTCTTGGATCAATATATATTTTGATATCATTTCAGCTTTTCTTATAAGCTACAACCATGGAGGATACCCATTCACTAGGTTCTTCTCCTGGACAAATTACTCCCAGCTGCATCATTTTGTCTAGCTCAGCTTTGACTCTGTTCTGCATAGCTGTTAGAACTTTCCGAGAAGGCATGATAATGGGTCTAACTTCATAGAATACACAACTGGTAGTTTGCCTAGTTTGTCTGCAAACATATCAGTATACTCAGAAAAAATAGTTTGGGTGAAATTTGAGCTGTTGTCATTCAAGCTTACATGTTGGACTTCCTTATTAAATGAAAGCAGTCCCATTGTCAAACTGTCTCTGAGGCCTAATAATGACTGCACGTGTCTCTTGACTACGTAAAACTGCAGGTCAAAGCTGTTCCCAGCAGAGTAACATGAAAGCATTACTGAGCCTTCGGTTTGAATCTCTTCACCACCATAAGCAACAAGCATCACACACTTTGTCAAATCAAGTTGTTCTGCAGCTTTTAATCCAGCAAACGTTTCTACTAACATAGCATTGCACTTTGAGCCGGTATCTACTGTGAGCTCTACAGGACTCCCATTAATCCAAACAGTGCAAAAGATTTTGTTCTTTGCCCACAAATCTATTGCACTGACTGTTTCGTCAAGCACAGACACACTATCAAAATAAAAAGTAGGGTCACAGCTTTCTAATCGATCAACTTGCCTCTTGGAATGCCCTCTTTTAATAAAAGTTTGTGTCTTATTTGATTTACAAAACCTTTTGAAATAATTCCCCTTATTGCAAGAATGACACTGCTGACCAAAAGCTAAGCAGTTTTCTCATTTGGGTTAATGATTACCACCACAATTTATTTATTTATTTATATTTGTTGACCAGGAGTGTCCGACTGGACGTAGGTCCATTTTCAGCGGAGGCCCGGGGAGAAAAGCTCCACAGTTAAAATAAACAGACAGTAGTTACATTGGATTACATAGTGATTAACAATTTACATAGCAATTACTTACAACATATTTACAGATGAAGAACATAGTACATCAGTAGACAACTAGAATCTTTATCTGTGAAGTACATAACAGACATTAACAAATGTTACAAGAAGAAGTTCCTGCTGTATAATAAATACTGGCTTATGAGCATCTGAGCTTGCTATAATCAAGGTAGTTAGTGGAGTGGAAAGAAAGGTAGTGGTTGGATGGGGAGGGTAATATTAGAGTGGGAGTTGCAAGGGCATAACCAGCATGTTTTTAGGTGCGCTTTTAGTAAAGTTTTGAAATGGGTGCATGATGGTATGGAGGTAATTGTGGGTGGGAGGGAGTTCCATAATTTGGCTATGGTGCAAGAGAATAGTGCTTCACCAGCAGAGTTATTGGCTTTAATGATCTGCAAGTGATTTTTGTTGCTGGATCTTAGTGGTCTGGTGGTGTGATAGGGTTGGAGTAGATTCTGGAGGGATGGGACATTTAGTGGATGATTTACTAGTTTGTGGGCAGGTGAGAGTTGATACCATTGAAGGAGGTGAGGGAGTTCAAGCCAGCCCAGTTCAGCAAGTGAGAGACAGTGGTGACTACGGTAGGATGCCCCTGTGGCGAATTTGGCGATTTTGTTGTAGCAGGTCTCTAGCTTGTTTAAATTGCATTGCCTTAGGTTGGTATATATTGGACAGGCATAAAGTAGGGTGGAGATAAGATGGGAATTTGCTATTGAAATCTTTGCTGCTTTGGTGAGAAGTTGCTTATTTCTGTATAGCACTCCTAGTTTATTGTGGACTTTTTTTATGGTCAAGGATATGTGAATGTCAAATTTTAGTTTATTGTCTATTTCCACTCCTAGCAATTTGGTGTGTTCAGTTGGGTGTATGGTGGTGGTGTCTTTTGCTGTGATGTTAAAGTGAGAGTTGTTTTGAGTATGTTTGGTGGGTTGGAAGATGAGTAGTTTAGTTTTGTTTGGGTTGAGTATTAATTGGGCATCGGATAACCAAGTTTCAACAGAGGAAAAGGCTTCCTGTGTGACTTTTTGCAGTTTGGGTAGGGATTGGGTTGAGCAGATGATGGTTGAGACATCTGCGTATTGTATGAGTGTGCCATGTTTGGTGGCAGAGGCTAGATTATTGGTGAAAACAGAGAAGAGTAGGGGTCCAAGGATGGATCCTTGGGGAACCCCTATGGAGACAGGTAGTTGGGGAGATATGTCATTCTGCCATACAATGGATTGTTGGCGGTCAGACAGGTAACTCTGAAACCAGTTGGTGACCGATTGTGAGAAGGATAGGTTATTGAGTACAGAGATACGTTGTTTGTGTGGAACCATGTCAAATGCTTTAGATAGGTCTAGGAAAGTAGCAGAGGAGAGATAGCCATTGTTTTTATGCTGAAGGATAGTGTTAGTAAAGGAGAGTAAGGCAGTGGTGGTGCTATGGTTTGGTCGGAAACCAAGCTGAGTATTGGAAAGGAGGTTGTTAGTAAGGAGGTAGTCTGAGACATGAGAGTGTATGCATCTCTCTAGTATTTTGGAGAGTGGAGAGAGAATAGCTATGGGGCAGTAATTGGTTAGTTCTGTGGAGGGTCCACCTTTGTGGAGGGGAATTATATGTGATACTTTCCACAGTGTGGGAATGTAACTTTCTGACAGAGATCGGTTAATCAAGATGGATACTGGGTAGGCCAGAGCATCAGCTGCGATTTGTAGATATTCACTTGGGAGGTTGTCTGCTGCTAATCTGGAGGGCTTAAGTTTAGTTAAGAGTTTTTTTTATGTTGGAGGTAGGTACAGGAGAAAAAGAGAAGGCAGTAGGGAGATTATTAGTTGAAGGTGTGGGTTGGAGGGGAGGGGGGTTGTGTTGTTTAGCTAGTGATAGTATGGTTTGTGTGAAGTGTGTGTTGAATGAGGTAGCAATATTTTTTGAGGAGTGAGGGATGTTAGGAGGAGGGGTACTGACTTTTCCTGGGTGGAGGATGGAGTTTATGGAGGACCAGAATTGTTTGGGGCTGTGTTGAGAGGAGTCTAGGGCAGACTGGTAGTATTGGAATTTGTCCTGTTTTATTAGCTGTTTGCCTCTATTGCCTAGTTCTAGGAATTTCTGTCTAGTTGAGGGGGTTTTGGTTTTGCGCCAGTGCTCCCAGGCTTTATCCCTGTTTTTCATTTCTGACTTAGTGGTTTTCTGTAGCCATGGGGAGAGTTGTGCTTTGATTCTGGAAAGTCTTATGGGGGCATGGTAATTAAGGATGCTCAGGAAGGTAGTATTAAAAAACTCAACTGCGTCATCAAGGCTGAGGTACTTTAGAGGATGCCAGTTACATTCTTTGAGGGATGAGATGAATGTGAGTGGGTTAAAGTTTAGTTTTTTACGTATTTGATGGTAGATGACAGGTTTAGCTTGGTATAGGTATTTTTTAAGTAGGAATGTTGGGGAGTGATCACTGAGGCTATCTGATAAGCAGCCTGTTATATATGACTGGGGGCTCCTACTGACTAGTATCCAGTCCAGGGTAGTGTGCTTGCTGGAGTTTTTATTTATCCTGGTTGGCGAATGGACTAGTTGGGTGAAGCCATGAAGGTTTACATGATGGGTTGGATGGTTGCCAGAATAGGATTGCCAGTCAATATTGAAATCACCTAAAATTATAGTTTCTTGGGGGAGATGGTGGGTAGACCAGCTGAGGAGGTTTTCTAGTGGAGGGATGTTTTGACTATGAGGTTTGCTATGGGTTTTGCTGAGTCACCCCTGTGCTTTGCTCTGTCCACCTTTGGCCTTACTGAAGTACCTCTGAGTTTTGTAGGAACCATGTCTTTAGCCCTGTGTCTTTTAACCTCATGTTGCATACTATCTACATTAGCTGCAGAAAGCACTGGAAGGCTTGCTTTCTTATTTGTAAGCATACTTGTGTGCTCTTCTGTAAGCTTATATATCTGACAAATCTCAATGGCCTTATTACTATCTCAAAGCAAAATCTTTCTCACTGTATCAGTAGTAATACCACACAAAAGCCTGTTTTTATTAACTCATTTCTCAAATTGACAAATCTACAAGTTTTAGCCTTATTTTAGCTTTATTTCTCCAGCCAGTTATATATGCTGCAAAAGTTTCTCCAGGCTTTTGATTCCTTGTGTAAAATAAGTGCCTCTCCATTGTAATATTCATTTGGGGTTACATATCTCTCTAAACTTACATTTTAAGCATTCAGGGTTTTCACACATTTCAGCTGGTACAACAACATGGCGGTCTTCCCTCTCCTATGCAAACACAGCAGGTGCATATCTTTGTTAGAAAAAGCAGCCTGTATGAAAATATCATATTCCTGCTCAAACACTCTCCTGCAATATTGTTATAAACACAAGTGGTGCAAGTCTGTGAAAACCTTCTGTAATGCCTACAGAGTATAGTAAAACACAATGCAATCTTGGCCCTTGTAACTATGTATGAACATGCACACACACCAGGTACTTGTAATAATATTCAAATGTACAATAAGCTCTTCGAAAGACTGTACTCTGCGAAATATTCTTTGAAATAACTGTACTTTGTGAAATAACTGCACTGTAATACTGCACACACTTGCAAACACTTTGCACACTTTGGATACTTTGAATAGCTTTAGTTAATGCAAAAAAGTAGTATACAGGGAAAATACATTTGTTTTCCCTTTTTTGAACATTTTATGTGATTCAGATATTGTTTCAAATGTTTTTGTAATTATTTTGAATATTTTTATCGATATGTCACAGTTTCAGATATTTCATTTAATACGAAATTTGAGTGTTCTTAGTGCTTCATTTTATATTTTTAGGGAAATAAATCATTTAAGCGAGTTTTAGTACCTGGAATTTGTTTCTGATATGTTTTGTGAGTCATTTGAGCAGTTGGGATGATTCACACCTGCATATTCCTCCAACTTTAACTGACTGCATCATGGCTGTGACTCTGGATCCCATTCTGACACCATGTCACTCTTCTTATGTACTTTAAGAAGACATTGAGCTTGAGTGTTCATTTAAGTAATTTATTGTATACAAATACATCAGGATGGATGGCAGGAACATTGAACTTAAACAAACTATCTAACTAACTGAATGACTACATACTTGCATGCTCACAGTCTGCCTGCCCACTCAAAATGGCACTCTTGCTTGCACATGCTCAGTACTTATATGCACATGCCCACTGACTGGAATGCTTCTTAAAGGTATATCACACACTCTGATCTACATCCCACAGTCATATCAATTCTTTCATAGAGGATTTCTGACACTTGCTGTAACTTGTACAATTTATACATTTTCAGATGCTCTCTGCTAATGTGGATGGCATTCACTGTTTGGTATCAATTGTGTTGATAAAAACTCATCATGTATAACATTTCATGTTAATATGAATGCTGTTTTACACAGGTTATCTGTGGCTCAAATTGCATTGCAGCCACAGCCATCACACATTTCCATTTTACAAATATGTTATGTGTAGTATGTTAGTGTGAACTGCATGTAGAGAGTGTGACTCTGTTGCAAAACACTATTGCATTTCAACCTCTGCTACTGTGATATCCATTGTAAGGGGTTCAAATCCCACAGATATCCCAACTTATGTTGTTCTAAGTGTTATGTATTCACACATTTTCATATCACATATGGTTTTCTATAACACAGTACTTTATGGCACAGGGAGTATATCCTAGAATTTGTTATTGCACAGGACTGCAAAGAGGTTAAATTGGCATAAGCTGTCCACATATTTATCTCCATATGAGGGCCCCCACATCAATCTAAATATGTGGATATTACTATCTTTTAGATGACAAACAGACCTAGATGTGACAATTTTTCCCCACAGGAAAACAAAATTATAAGAGATGCTATGCACCACCAAGGATGGAGACTCCTTGGACAGGCAGGAAATACAATATGGATGAATGAAGTCTGGACCAATATCACAAACATGATTAATGCTGTGACAGGTCACAATATATCCTATGAGGCCTGTCACCGACACTATTCTGACATGATCCTCAGTGCAGCCAACAGGCTACTCCAGTGTGAGAGGCTGAGGGATTCCACAGGTGGTGGCCCATCAATGACACCCCTGATGGGATCACACAGTTTCTTGCATCACTGCATACAGCGAGCGGGGAGCACCACATATCTGGGGATGGGATAGAAACAGGTGTATATGCATGTGTTACTTCACATAACATTCATATAACATTGATGCATATAGAGTAACTCAGTACACATTGCTGTTGCATACATATTCATGAATTGTCAGTTTTGTGTTGGAGCAGCATATGGGTTCACACATGGTGATGATGACCAACATAAGCATAATGACATGTAGCCATACAACTTCGGTACATATATAACAGTGTAACCAACATGTGCAATGTCTGCATTCATTTGCACAAGGCCATCAACTTCTGTAGAAGAGCAGGATATATCAGGTGAGTGTCAACATATACTGTTACTGTGACCATTACCTCATAGTACCAGCAGGTTTTTGCATGCACTGACTGTATTTTGAGTGTCTCATGGGAGAAGCAGGCCCCTTCTCAGTAGACCAACCCTTGCCCATCGGGCATCGATGTCTGTACTGTAACATGCGCACACTTCTGCTTCTGTCCCATCCAATATGAGTCTGGCAGTCATGATCAGTTGACTTGCATCCATGCTCTTTCTCACAATGTGTCTGTACATGCTGGTGTCACCCCATCAGTCCCTTGTGTGCAGCAATATCGACCAAGTGTTCCATAGATGGAAGGGGCAGCCAGGACCACAGTATGAGCCATCCATGTGGGAGCATTAGATTGCATTAGAGTAACACTGACAGTTGATCCATTATGTCCTGTAGTGTCAGTCTCAACCCATGGCGATGACAATTGCTGTGCAGATCACTGACAATGTCATCTATCTCTGGTTATTGTGACGTCTGATGCCATGGGAGTCTTGTCATTTTTACTAACGATAAGTAACTCCATTTAATACATTACACTGTATCCATACTTTATATTGCTATGTTACTTGTGATATTGACAGCAGCTCTGCAGTATGTCATGGCTTGCATTCCTGTTTACATCATTTGATAGTGGATAGATAGTGATGGTGTTCTCACACTGGTATGCCCCTTGTTGTCTACCATAAGCATATACACCACTATGAGTCTGTATGCATACCTGTGCCACTTGTGACCTGAGTTGAAGGTCCCTGTCATGATAGATTTGTAAATGTCGTTATGTCTGATGCTCAATATGTACATCTACTAGGAAATTTCCATTAGATGTAATCTGTGCTGCTGTAGTGGGGCAACACCTGAACATACATGTTTAATCTGTGTACTTCTGTACATGTGGCTTGACATGACTCATAGATGTGTGTCAGGTGCTGGTGTGTTGCCTGGGCCTGGACTTGTGGTTGCATCCTCCGCTGCCCATGCCTGTTTCTCTGCCCCCTGTGTTCTCCTGCTCCTCCTCTGATAGCTGCAGAATGTCATCTTCAGACATCTGGGGTTCTTGGTGTAGTCCAACCACACATGTAGCTAGAACACCAACATGTGTTGTTGTTAGCATACTGTATAGCATTGTGCACACAGTAATTATCTGTGCTGCATTACATTTTCAGGTGTATATTGCAGTGCATCCCAGATGTGTCCAGACATTTGAACCTGGCTTTCAGTATACAATACACACTCTCTATGGTGTTTCTTCTCATGATGTATGCTCTGTTGTAGGCCTCTTTTGTAGGATTGGAGGATTCTCTGTACAGGGTCATTAGCCACAGCTCAAGTGGATAACCACAGTCACCTGCTGTGGGGAGGGGAAAACATATGTTGTTATCATACATACTGCTGATAGGGGTGTATTATGCTTACACCCTAGCTATGTTCCTGTACTTATCCAGTAGTAATCCCTCATGTATTTCACTTTGCTGGAATGCAGCCCTCAGACCACTTTCCCTTCATATGGCAGCATCATGGACACTTCCAGGGTATGTCACCAAATCTGTTATGTTGTCATCTGCTGCACACATCACCTGACAGTTTAGGTATGGCCACCCCTTTATATTGATGCATTTTCTGCTTCTGGTTGCATGGGGGTCTTACTAGATATGTGGGTGCAGTCTATTGCACCAAGAGCATGGGAAAAGTTTGTGATGTTATAGAACTGGTGCATGACAGTTTGCTCCTCCATGGGTGTAGATGGAAATCTATGTGTCATCTGCCTTGATGTATATTACTGCTAGAAATTGTGCAAGAATGTGTCTGGCAGTTGTCTGTGACACTCCTACAGCATTTCCCATATGTAGTTGGAATGACTCAGATGCCAGTACACTTAGGCTCAGGCAGACCTTTGTTTCAAGGGGTATAGGGTTGCCTTGCATTGTCTGCACAGATATGTGTGGAACACAAATGTTGTGCACAGTCTGCATCAGCTGCCTGTCTAAGAACTATGTGTGAATGATTTCTTGATCTGACAGCTGGCTTAGTTGTACCCTGTCTGTTTGTTCTGTCTAGCTGGCTGCATTCTAGGATGCACAGCCAGATCTTCCTCCATGGGTTGCAATACTGTAGCCTGTTGCAGTTCATTTACTGCAGGTAGCCATTTTTTCAGTATTGTTTGTGGATTCCATGAGAAAAGTTTCCTTTCCTTCCATCACTGAGGATTTCGGAAACAGAGTTGGTGTTGTACTTTGTCTCATTTAAGTTGAGTTGGGTGTGCACAATTTGTTTTGGAATCCAACAGATGTGCAAAGTCCAGAATTATCCTACAGTGAATAAATAAGTACTGAGACTGATTCTGGCAGGTCTTCTGAAATTGTGTCCACAGCTGGTGCTCTGAAGTCTTCCTTCGGTGTGCTGTGTTGTCTATAACTAGCTTTTGGAATCTGTCCCTTGGCATAGTTACAGATAAATGTTTTTTTATTGCTAGGAACCACCAGTAGTCTTATGTAACCTTAAGGATGCTCTGTTTTTGTTTTGTTTTTTTTTTGTTTTGTTTTTTGTTTTGGGGGGGTTGCCATTTGTTTCATAAAATAGTATAGTTTGTATTTTTTCAAGCTGACAAACTCGGTATGTTTCTGAATCATGCCCTCAACATGTTCTTATGGAAAGGAATCAAAAATTGTACCATTGCTAGAAAGCAGTAATATCTTCTGTTATTTTTATATGTTATAGCAAGATCTTGCTTTAGCAGGTATGCATGTATTTGAGAGGCTGATGTTGATCATGCAAAATAAAATGAAAGTGGGATTACCTTCTCTGGAAAACTTCATAAGAAAAGCTTGAAGAGGTAGAAAGATATTCATTTGCATTAAGATAGAATTCAGGCTAGAATGGCCTTTGTTATTTGACAGATTGCAACTTTTACAAAATAATTGAAGTTAAATATGTAGCTTTCAATTCTCTAGAAAGTCAAACAATCAAAAACTATCAAAAACATAAATTTGCAATACTGGTACGACTATGATTTAAAAGCAGTATGTGTTTCTGTATAACAGTGTTCTTGTTTTGTTTTTGAATAGATTGAGGCATTAAAATGACATGAAATTATTTTTTCATCAAATTCAAGATGATGTTGTTGCACCTTTGTCTTTTAAAGTAACAGCTCAGTTCAATGAAGTTTAACCAATAATTCTGCTAGTAACATTCTCTGAAAAGCTTGTAAGTAAATGTTGAACCATTTTGGAGATATAGATTTTTAAATACAAAGAGCAAAACAATAGCCATAAAAAGATAGTATTCTGGGGACAGACTTCATTGAAAATGCTCAGCAGAGGGATATTCAAGTTTGTGGGCCCATTTTATTTTTACAGATTTAAAAGATGAGTGAGGCCTGGATATTTAAAAGTTCTGAATAATAGATATAAATGACCATGCGTGAGCCTACAGAAGTATAGGGACAGAGTGTCAAACATGCCTTGGTAGTTAAGGGTCTAGTGATATTTTTAATGAGAAGCCTCTGGGGTCTTTCCAGCTCTGTGATATGTTTGAGTAGATACATACTAAAAGGGGGTCTATATCAGATAATTGAACTTCTAAAAGTTTGAAAACCACATGGTCGAGACCATATGTTCAAACTCTTAAAAGTTCAAAAATCAGAAAAAACCTACCTGAAAGCTTAAGCAGGGGGGCAAGCCCCCCTGGTCCCCCCACACCCCCTACTCTTTAAATATACCAACTCCAAGATCGCACTACAGTGCAGACAATGGAAAAGTTTGACATTGTGATAAGAATCCACTAAAAGGGGCATTATAATCTATAATTGGTCTCTTCAGGGCAGAGTATAGAAGGATGATAAAGGTATATTGTCCAGGTCAAAAGTAATTGGCTATTAACTGGACTAGACAGGAGGATTTCCTGACTACCATTTCTGTGGTAGTCAAAGCACAGGGAAATGTCTACAAACATGCCGATATCTCTAATGAGTGCATCAGTTTGCAGTGGGATGCTAGTTATCTCTCAACTGTTGTCATGATCTACTTATCAAAGTTGGCAATGCCAATTTCTCTAGCCTTAATTTAAGCCCTTTTCTAATACACCATTCATTTAGAATGCATTCACAATCTCGAACAGAAAAAAAAATGATCGAAACATCAACCAGAAGAAGTCGAAGTACTGAATTCTGAATGACCTACAAACAAGTGCAATGCAGGATGGCAAGTCCCCCCACACACTCCCCATGCATTTGGAATTCTGCATGTATCCCCATCATTTAGCCTTTACTGTAGTACAAGGTATTGGAGGCTGAGTGACAAACATCTCTCATCTTGCTGAATCCAGTTTAGTTAACCATTTAGCTGTGTGCATATATCTACTCATAACGTCCTGCTGGAAGTCAAATGAACTGTTCATAGGTTCATAGGTTCATAGGTTGGTACTAGGCTATCAGCCCTAGGGCCTATACAAGCCTAGCCATAACAATTCCATGGCTATTTCTTCCCACACTATTTACTTCCCTGGACCCCTGTCTAGCAGGGCGACTGACGTGATCCCCGAGGTGAATTTCCTTTCTCCCATCCAATCATTAAGGTTCCTTTTGAAGAGGGCCAAAGAGGGACTCTGCTTGACATGTATGGGCAATCTATTCCAGAGTCTGGGGAGTCTCTGAGACAGGAACCTATCCCTCCAGCATGTTTTGTTTATTGTGATGACAAGGTTTAGATCTCTGGAGCATGTGGCTCTGAGGGATTGGGATTTCTTTAAGTGTAGCATGTCCAACAGCTCTGGGTTTGACATGGCCTTGTATGTTAAGCAAAGATCGCCTCTGAGTAGACGATATGCAACAGAGTATAGCTGGAGTTTTTTAAGGCGGTCAGCGTAGGGTATCTGCTTTAGGCCTGTGATTCTTTTAGTGAGGTATTTCTGTGGCTTTTCCAGTTGTTGCAGATGTCTTGAGAGGTACATACCAAACGGGGCATTGTATTCTATAATGGGTCTAATGAGGGATGAGTACAGTGGGACAATGACCTCCTTTTTTCTGGATGAAAAGCCCTTAGTAATGAGGTGTGCCACATAGAAGGATTTCCTGACTATTGTGGCGATGTGGTTATCGAAGTGAGACCGCTGTCCACCCTTGTCCCTAAGTCTCTTATCAAACTTTTGGAGTTTAGTGTACTGCCACCTATATGGTAATTCTCGGATACATGTTTTTTCCCAAAGGGGATAACTATACATTTCTTGGCATTGAGCTTGAGCCCATGGCTCTGGCACCAAACATCTGTTTCTGTAAGGCCCTTTTGTAGAGTATCCACATCATTTGGGGATTCAATAATGGCTCCCAGTTTGCAGTCATCTGCAAACTTTGTTATCCAGAGTCCCTTAGTGTTGGCTTGTACTTCAGAGACGTAGATGCCAAACAAGAGTGGTCCCAGGACTGAACCCTGAGGTACTCCACTTGTCACTTGTCTGGAGCTGGATTTGGAGTCTGCTACTTTTACAGTGTGGGTTCTATCAGTAAGCCAGTTAGCAACCCATTGGGTGATGTAGGGATTAATGCCCAGCTTAGTAAGTTTATCTATGATTCCAGAGTGGGGGGTGGTGTCAAAGGCCTTGGCAAGGTCTAGATAGGCTGTGTGGACCACCTTACCCTTGTCCATGGCTCTGGAGACTGATTCGAAGAAGTCAATCAAGTTCAGGAGACAAGATCGGCCCTTCACGAACCCAAACTGGGTGGGGTCCAGTGTTTGAAGGTTGCCAATGTCTTTGTTTATAAGTTCCATGATAATACGCTCCATGGCCTTGCAGATAAGGCTTGTCAGACTGATGGGACAGTAGTTTCCGGAATCCAAGGTGGATCCCCCCTTGTGGAGTGGGATAACTGTAGCTGTGCGCCACTCAGTGAGGCCTTTAATACAACAAAATTTTGATTCACATCAGTCCTGGATTAGTTAAGAATTTGTGAACCAGCAAACATTTCAAGGCTTATTCGCTAGTTCTGGTCTGAATGCAGCCCAAGCTAAAATGTATATTTCCAGAAGTAACACCCATTCTTAAAAGGATGCGATATCTTTCTTCACTTCTTTGTTAACAGTTTGCAGTTAAAATATGTTTTTTAAATCTTTTCAATTATAATGTCAGTAATTAGTATAAAATGTGGTTTCTACTTCTAGAAGATGTTACAAAATGAGTCCACTGCTAATGCAGCAGTTTGATCACCATATGTGATGTTGCATGCTGACCAGCAGTCAGAAATGGACTGGTACCATCAGACGGATAGCTAGGGAGGACTTATGTATATTATTTAGGATAGTTTGCAGTGTGCTGCCTTCTAACTTGTTACCCTGTGAAATCACAAATGCATTATGGGTGCATACAAACACAGCATGTTACCATCATGCATTATCTATTTTTTGTCAACATGAATAGTGCCAATGCTGAAAGTTTTATAGTGAAACAATGGAAATTTTGCCTAATAAGGAAAGGCACAGATAAGAGGTCAGCAGATTCTTAGAAAGCAAAAATAATACAAAGGTGTTCAGTTTTAATTGGTCAGATGCTAGAGTATCATAGATTAAATTCTACCTAGAAACAATAATATAAAATAATGAATTTTCTTGTGTACATGGAGACAAGGCCTTCATTACTTAGTCTCCCATATTCAAGTGCTCTCTGTAACAAAGATGATTATTTTTCTCTGTTGAATTGGGTTGTGTGTAGTTATTTTTGACCTTAATAGCTTAGTGCTGTGAAGTTTCGGATCATCTGAGCTTTTGGTGTGTTGCTGCAGCAGAAATTACCTCTGGCTTTCTCAACAGGTTTTCTCTCTCGTGTATTTCTTGAGTGTGCTCATTCCCTCCACTAGAGCTCTTTTGAGTGTGTAACTTTAACTCCTAGTGGGCGTGGCTTCAGCATTTAAAAATTGAAGTTATCACCTTACATTTTTAACAAATACCCATTGACAGAGGTCATATATCAATACAATTGTGTTTGCTATCATGTACGCTTCAAGATAAAATTTTCCGATACCTTGTATGTAACACGGTTTAGGAATTATTAATGCAAATATGAACAGGCAATATTTGACGCCTAGAGGAGCAGTAGGAGGTAACTGCAGAAACACCTGGAGACGTCGCTCGGCTGTAATGAGGTGCCAAATAACTTTCACGCATAGTAGTTCAATAGAGAATAACAGTCTCCTTTATTGCAAGGAAAAGCATGTATGTGTAAGAGTAAGCAATTACTAGTCTCCTCGTGTTACAAAAATAAATATTCTTTATACCTTTTCCCATTAAAAACATTATTGTAACAATTATAAAACTTCCATGACCAGTTAGAAAAGAACACTGCAGCATTAATTCTGCTAATATTTTATGACAGGTTGTTTATGACATTCTTTTTCTAGCAGAAGTTCTGAATTCCGTAAAAGAACTTTCTACAAAAGTACAGAACCTTCTGCTCAGAACAAATACTTTTCTAAGCCTGTCAGCACTTGCTAATATTAGGCAGGAAGCAAGCTAGCAGTTACAGACTGAAGCTGTGAATGTATTAGAAATGAAATGCACGCACTAACATTTTCCTTCTCCATACTCCTAACCCTTACATTCTCCCATCTTATGTGTGAAATATCGCCCAAATCATAATAATTTATTATTAGGCAGTGACTACATGTTTTCAGATGAACGGACACTTTTTGCTTACTACTAGACATTTTCACATCCTTTTCTTTATGTTCCTCATTTCAGTAATAAAGTCTAATTTGCAATGAAAACATCCCTATGTCTTGATGGAACAAAAATGCAATCTGAATATTGTAAATGATCATTAGTAATGCATTCAGTATGATGTACTTTTTCACATTACCCCTTGTATAAATTATCATATATTTTATTAAAATTCTGCAACACTTTATCTTCTACTATACTATGACCTTTATTACTAGTGGTCAATGGAATTGCTTCACTCAAGTTTAGACTGCCATCCCTTCTAGACTCTAATTTTTCAAAATACATGCTTTAAGCATAAAGAGGAGTAGGCCTAACAAAATTATTTATAATGGCTACATGCATGAAAAACTTTAGAATCCCTCTTTCCAAATGTCCCAGCCAGAGAAAAGGTTGGTTGATCATCCCTATTGGGAACTATCATCTTCTTTGGTATGTGAATATTGATCAACTTTTTGAATTATTTCCAGGTGACTACAGAAGGCAACAGCATTATTGGAAATAAAAGAGCAGCATTCTGTTTGGATGAGATCGCACATACCCCTTTAGAAGCAAGGGTGAAATCAAGTGCATGTAGCACCACACTGCCCTTGACAGTCAGTTATTGAGTTATCAAGTTCATGGACTCAGAAGTGGAATTACTTACAATCTCCAGGAGCCTAGATAAGTTCCTAAAGTCCCAGATTGATTGATTTCACTGTTCCATAAGCAGGTATAATATCTGCCTAAGAAATGACCTCATCACCAAGAGCCATGTGAGCAAAGTCTTTGAAAGGAATTTGTTGTTCATAGGTTCATAGGCTGATACTAGGCTATCTGCCCTAGGGCATTTATAAGCCTAGCCAGAGTGTGTTTGGCTTTTAGATTAGTTGACTGTGCCTCTGTATAGTAGGTCACAGAAGATAGCCCTTTTAAGGTTAGTTTACTGTGCCTCAGAGAAGAGATCCCAGGGGTAAACCTATGATCTCCCATCCACCCGTCAAGATTTCTCTTGAAGAGGGTCATTGAGGGGCTCTGCCTAACATGGATTGGGATTATTATCCAGAGTGAGGGGAGCCTCTGGGATATGAATCTGTCCCTCCAGCATGTCCTATTTATTCCTGTGCTGAGGTTTAAGTCCCTGGAGGGTGTAGCTCTAAGGGATTTGGATTTCCGGAGGTGGAGCATGTCCATTAATTCTGGGTTGGACATGGCTTTATACGTCAGGCACAGATCGTCTCTGAGTAGGCGGTAAGCAACTGAGTAGAGCTGGAGTTTCTTTAGCCTAACTGCGTAGGGCATCTGTTTGAGTCCCTTGATCCTCTTGGTGAGGTACTTTTGGGGTCTTTCCAGTTGCTGCAGGTGTCAGGTAAGGTACATCCCAAATGGGGCATTGTATTCAATTATGGGCCTGATGAGTGATGAGTACACAATGACCTCTCTTGATCTAGATGTGAACCCTTTCATGATAAGCTGGGCTATATGGAAGGTCTTTCTAACCACTTTAGCAACGTGATTGTCAAAGGAGCGATTGCTATCTACTTGGGTCCCCAAATCCCTAATTACTTCTTCCGTACTTAATGGATTACCACCTATGTGGTAATTTGTGGGCACTTTGTTTTTCCCAAAGGGGATGACTATGCACTTTTTGGCATTTAGCTTTAGGCCATGGCTCTGGCACCAGTTATCCTTCTCTGTGAGACCCTTTTAGAGGATGCTTGTGTCAGTCAGCGAGTCGATTATGACACCCAGTTTGCAGTCATCTGCAAACTTGGTCAGCCATAGTCCTCCTGTGTTAGCCTGTACCTCAGAGAAATATATACCAAACAAGAGAGGTCCCAGGACCGAGCCTTGTGGGACTCCACTTGTAACTGGTTTAGAGTCCTGCAATTCTGACCATGTGGGTTCAATCTCTGAGCCAGTTTGCAACCCATCTTGTGACATAGGGGTTGATATTTAAGCTGGTGAGCTTATTTATGATGCCCGAGTGAGGTATTGTGTCGAAGGCTTTTGCGAGGTTCAGGTAGGCTGTTTGGACTACCTTCCCTTCATCTATGGCCTTGGTGACTGTTTCAAAGAAGTCAATCAGCTTCAAGAGGCAAGATCTGCCCTTAACAAAGCCGAATTAGGTAGGATCCAGTGTTTGGAGTTTCCCAATGTCTTTGTTTATGAGTTCCATGATGATACGCTCCATAGCTTTGCAGACCAGGCTAGTCAGGTTTATAGGGCAATAGTTTCCGGGGTCCATTGTGGCACCACCTTTGTGGAGTGGGACCACTGTTGCTGTACGCCATTCCTTGGGTACATATCCTGTAGTAAGGCTGAGATTGAACAGTGACTTTATGTGAGGGTTCAGTTCTTCTTGGAGCTCATGTAAGACGCAGCCTGGGACACCGTCCGGTCCCATTGATGCAGTGTTTTTTGCTTTGGAGAGAGCAGCTCTCACCTGTGCATCTGTGATGTCAGGGAGGCTACACTCTATTAGGATACACATTTTCTCTTTTGGGGAGGAAGGGGGGGAGTTTGCACTGAACCTGTCTGCCAGGATGTTGACAATGTCTGTGGGTTCAGTGTATTTTTTTGTCATTTTGCACTAACTCAGAGCATATCTGGGAGTTGCCACCCAGGTTCCTGACATAACTAAAGAAGGCCTTGTGATTATCTTTAGTGTCTTGTGCAATTTTTCTTTCGAAGCTGGCCTTAGATGATTTTATGAGGGATCATAGTTTCTTGCTAGTACTGATCAGAGATGCCTTCCCTTTTTGGGATTTTGCTCTATCATGTAGTAGCTCCCTCTTTCTGTTGTATAGCTTATTTATGGCTGGGGTCCCCAGACAGGTCTCCTGCCTTTGGAGGAGTAAGTCTTGGTTTTATTTGGGATAGCATGATCCATGCATTCCTGTAGGTGTTCATAGAATGCATTTGTAAAGGATTCTGCAGTTTGGGCCGTATTTTCCACTGGCCCGGGGGCTTTGAAGGATTCCACCTCGGTTTTGAGAAGTGTGAAGTTTGCTTTTGAGAAGTTCTTCATTGTGGTTTCCTTGGCTGGGGGTGGGGATGGGTTATGGATGTCCAGTGAGATTAATTTATGGTCAAATCTTACCAATGAGGGGTATACCTCTGGTATGGAACATAGAGTCCCCATGTTGGTGATGATCAGGTCCAATATGTTTTCCCCTCTTACAATATTATGGTATACCCAAAAGACAATTTTTTACCATCTGGGTTAAAAATGTCATTAATGGCTCTCTTGTGATGAGAATTGAAGATCTTTCCTTCCAGTAAAAGAGTTGTATGTCACATGGTATAATAACACAACCAATATAACAACAATCACACCAGTCTATAGGGGACCAGGGATAAGCTTGACTTCCACAAGTGTAATGATATTATCTAATGCTGCCATGTGCTGCTCTCCAGACCATCATAAATGATCCAAGTAATATTTCAAGTACTAATTCCAACAAAATGTGTGACATTTTTATGATAACAGACAAATCCATAGCAGTCATTGCTAGTTGAAGTGGCATTTCAGTAAAGGGGAAGAAACATGTTTACTGCTTAAATTTTTTGCAAGAAAAATAATGTGAAATACTGTATGAAGCTCAGAATCAGTCACTGGTATAGGAATCAATGGAAGGTACCCCCCATCACATGCAGTAGCAATATGTGCACAAACCCAGTAGCTGCTAACGCTGAGAGTCTGTGCTCAGGTATGCAAGGCAGCAGTAAAAGTATTGAATTGAAGATGCCATTCAGGTGCTCATACTATAATTGTAACCACCTATCTCTATTTTTACAAAGTGTGGATATTTACTGAGAAATTATTCTTTACTTCTAGTTCCAATGGTTGCAGAGGATGATGCACTCACAATTGCAATGGTCACAGAAGATGATGTGCTCACGGTTCCAGATGGTTGCAGAGAATGATGCACTCACAATTCCAATGGTCACAGAGGATGATGTGCTCACAGTTCCAGAAGGCAAAAGTAAGCAAAACAAAATAATGATGATGAAAACCACAGTAAAGATAGTAATGAATGATTTCCAAGAGTAACAAACATGTTGGTGCTGAACAGGATTGTGAAGGAATTATAAACAGGGATGTTGGGTGGGCTGTTCCTGTTGCAAACAAGATGAATTATCAAAAAGTCATCATCCAAGGGCCTTAATCACATGTGATTTCAATAGGGAATGTTGTCCTGATAAAGCAATGTCCAAACTGGTATCCAAAAGGCAGGGGTAAATCGGTAATATTGGAAAGTGAAGCAAGAAGAAATGTCAGTACTGAAGAAAAGGAATGACTGGAAGTTGAATCAAACCAGGATGTGGTAGCAGGATTGTGTTTACCTTCCTGGTCAGGTAACAGGATGTGAACTGGATGGCAGATGTGGAATCTAGTTGGATGGCAAAAATTGCATAGGTGGTTCTGGATTTAGTATGGATGGTAATACGTCGTGAGCTGTCACTTTCAGATGGAGTAATGTTTCTGGTTTGTTGTCTAGTTTGAGTGGCAGTAGGTTATGCTGGTTCATGCAGTCTGATGTCAATGGTGTTTCAACTATGCTCATCACAAGGGAAGGTCTTTTTGACATGTAGATGCAGGTAGGGACTCCCTCACAACTGATGACAATAGCAGCTGTGAGCAAAACCAAGTATGGTCCTTTCCATCTGGGGCTAAGTGAACTGTGGGAGTGGACTTTATTGTATACCTGGTTCCCTGGATGCAGGTCACATTGTCCTGACTATTGTGCTCATTAGACTGCATGAATAAGCATGGTTTCTTCAATCTTGTAACTCTAAATTCTTAGGAAAGGGTATGGTGGGCATTCTTAAGGGTCTGCCCATGAGAATTTTGTGGGCAGTGAGTTTTTTGGGGCACTAACTGCACTTCTAATACTAAATTAAAAGCAATGTTTCTGGCCACCTAAGACCAGTTTCATTGCATACTATAGTTTAATTGAAGCTTGTAACTATAGGGACACTTAGTTTAACACCTAAAGCCTTGCAGAGCTACTGTATTATATAACTAGCAAAATGATATCTTTGGTCTGACTGAATGCTACAGGGAACATCAGACCTAGGAATCAGTTAATTTAAAGCAGAACTGCACCCAAAAACTAAAATGGATGATATTTACTGAGAAATTATTCTTTACTTCTAGTTCCAATGGTTGCAGAGGATGATGCACAAATCATATAAAGACGTATGTTTTTCAGCAAATCTTGAACCTTTCTGCATTGCCAATCCACTGTATCAAAGTAAATGGTTACGTTATTTTCTAATTTGTTACACCCCAAAATGATCTGAAGGAGGCTGCCATGGCTAGCATTATTTTGTTTTTTCAGTCAATGGCTTTGCCTTCCTCATGTCATGTTAAAAGGACAGAAATAAATCCTTAAGATGAGAGGATCATTTACTGTAGTTTTCTTTCTCATCAGGTGACAGCATTGCTGTATCTGCTAACTTTTCACTGTCAGCATCAGTCCGCATTTTCAATTGCTTTGCTTCGTTTTATTTTCATATGTGGCCGTCTCTGTTGCAGCATTTTAAGAAATGTTTGACAGGCTTGAAAATGTAGTTGAGTTGATTTAACAATTGTAGTTCAGTATTAAAATAGATGTTACTTGGGCTGAGATGGTTTGTGTTGCATTCGGAGTTTTAAATATTGTAGCTAAAATTAAAGTCTTTGATGTTAATCTTCTTTCTCAACTCCAGAAGAAACAAACACTTTTGCAGAAATTACAATGTAGAAAAAATTAACATATTTGCTTTTGTTCTTTGTGGCACTGAGTTTTATTACAGGGGAAAGACATTTGCATCTGGTAACTAAGCTTTAAAGCCCTGACTTTGTTCAGACTCCAGGCTACACCATTTATTTGAGGTGTGATGCTGGCAATCTGTAACTAATGAGGTTCATAAGTTCATAGGAGGGTACTAGGGTATCAGCCCTAGGGCCTATACAAGCCTAGCGAAAAAGGTACCCTGGCTTTCGCCACCCAAGAAAAATATTTTCCTGTGCCCCTGTCAGGCAGAGCCACAGAGGTGATCCCTGGGGTGAATTTCCTATTTCACATCCAATCATCAAGATTTTTCTTGAAGAGTGCTAATGAGGAGCTTTGTTTGATAGAAATAGGTAGTTTGTTCCAGAGTATGGGAATTCTCTGGGACAGGAATCTATCCCTCCAGCATGCTCTGCTTATTGTGGTGACACAGTTTAGGCCTCTAGAGTGTGTAGCTCAGAGGGATTGGGATTTCTTTAAGTGGAGCATGTCCAACAGCTCTGGGTTTGACATAGCTTTCTATGTTAGGCAGAGATCGCCTCTGAGTAGGCAATATGGAATAAAGCTGGATTTTTTGAGACGTTCTGCGTAGGACATCTATTTGGGGCCAGTAATCCTCTTTGTGAGGTATTTCTGTGGCCTTTCCAGTTGTTGTGGATGTCTTGTGAGGTACATACCAAAAGGGGGGTTGTACTCTGTAATAGGTCTAATGAGTGATGAGTAGAGGGGAACAATGACCTCTTTTTTCCTAGATGAGAAACCATTTGTGATGAGGTGTGCCACGTAGAAGGATTTCCTGACTACTGTGGCAATGTGATTATCAAAGGAGAGACTACTGTCCACCTGTGTCCCAAGGTCTCTTATCACACTTTCGGTGTTAAGTAGACTACCACCTATGAGGTAGCTCATGGGTATAGAGTTTTTACCAAAGGGGATGACAATGCACTTTTTGGCACTGAGCTTGAGGCCATGGTTTTGACACCAGGCATCTGTCTCAGTGATGACCTTTTGTAGGATATCCACATCATTAGGAGTTTCAATTATGGCTCCTAGTTTGCAGGCATCTGTGAACTTCATTAGCCAAAGACCTTCTGTGTTAGCCTGTACTTCAGAAAAGTAGATACCAAACAGGAGAGGACCCAGGAGTGAACCCTGTGGTACTCCACTTGTCATTGGTCTGAAGTCAGATTTGGAGTCTGCTACTTTCACAGTGTGGGTTCTGTCAGTGAGCCAGTTTGCAACCCATCTTGTAACATAGGGATTTATACCTAGTTTAGTGAGTTTATCTATAATTCCAGAGTGGGGGATGGTGTCAAAAGCCTTGGTGAGATCTAGATAGGCTGTGTGAACCACCTTACCCTCGTCTACGGCTATGGTGACTGCTTCAAAGAAGTTGTTCAGGTTTAGGAGACATAATCTGCCTTTTACAAACCCAAACTGGGTGAGGTCCAGAGTTTGGAGATTACCAATGTCTTTGTTTATAAGTTCCATGATGATACATTCCATTGCCTTGCAGACTAGGCTCGTTAGGCTAATAGGGTGATAGTTCCCAGGGTCCGTGGTGGCTCCTCCTTTGTGGTGTGGGATAACCGTCGCTGTGTGCCATTCAGTGGGCACAAAGCCTGAGGTGAGGCTATGATAGAACATGGTGCTTAGGTGGGGTGCCAGTTCATTCTGTAGTTCATGTAGAACACAATCTGGGATATTGTCAGGGCCCATACATGCTGTGTTCTTGGCTTTGGAGAGTGTGTTTTTTACCAGTGTAGCCGTGATTACATGAACTTTGCATTCTTCCAGTATAGAGATGGGCGCTTTAGGGGGTGGGGGGTAAAGTTAGCACTGAACCTATCTGCCAGGATGTTGGCAATATCAGTTGATTCTGTATATTTAGTGCCATTGTGCTAACTCAGAGCAGATCTGAGTGTTGCCATTGAGATTTTTGACATAGCTATAAAATGCTTTGTGGTTGTGTTTAGAATTAGTGGTGATTTTGTTTTCATAACTAGCTTTGGATGATTTTATGAGGGATCTCATCTTCTTACTGAGGCTGACCAGGGAGTTCTTCCAGTCATGGGATTTTACTCTTTTTTGTAACATTTTCTTTCTTCTGTTGTAGAGTTTGTTTGTGGCAGGGGACCACCAGATTGGATTCTTTTTTTGGAGGATAGCATATTGGTTCTGTTAGGGATAGCACAATCCATGCACTCGTGTAAGTGCTTATAAAGTGCATTTGTGTAGGATTCAGGAGTCATACCTCTATTGTCCATCTGCATGGGTGTTGTGAAGCTTGCCACTTCTGTCTTAAGAAGCATGAAGTTGGTTTTGGAGAAATATTTTTACTGTGGTTTCCCTAATGGGGAGTGGTGGCGGAATGTGGATGTCTAGGCTGATTAGCTTGTGGTCGGATCTGACGAACGAGGAATTGACTTCTGGTGTGGAACACTGGTCGCACATGTTGGTAATGACCAGGTCTAGGATATTGCTGCCCCTGGTGGGGGTGTGGATAAGTTGATTCAAGGCATTGGAATTTATGAATTCCAGAAAACACTGAGCAAAAGAGTTGGTACATGAGTAGTTTTCCCAGTTAATGGTGGGGTAGTTGAAATCACCCATTATTAGGGTGTTGGGTTGTACCCTAATATTTTCCAGTGTATCAAGAAATAAGGAATGGGAATCCTGAGGCATGGTGCGAGAACTATAGCAAGTTACAATTTGGATAATCTCGGATGCATTACGCTGAGCAACTAGCCTACAGGTGTGGATATCCTTAATGAATATGGACATGCCTCCACCTTTAGTGTTTCGGTCCCAGTTAGGTGGCTGAAAGGTGTGGTATGAATTATGGCCTGGGTAATGCAGGGGTGCTCTCTGGACCCTTGAGCTAGATCTCTGTCACTGCACAGATGTCGATGTTCTCCATTTTAAGGAATACCTCGAGTGAATACATTTTGAGGTTTAGACTTCTAGCATTGAGTAGCATTACCCTCAGAGTTTGCTTGCTTGTACCTGTTACAGTGGTGAATTTCTCATTTGAACTGTGCCTAAAAAAGGCACTATGGAGTGACAAGAGCCTTAGCCAGTATCCGGAATCCCAAAGGAAAAAGGTGCAGGCCATCTCTGGCAAAGCATTGTAGTCTGTCAATCATGTCATCCCAGGCAGACAGATACTGGATCCCATTAGAATGACACCAGAAGCTTAGTCAATTGTTGAAGTCAATCATTTTGTCCTTGTACTGTGGTATCATTCTGGGTGATGGCAGGATTCTACTCAGGGCTAGGGTCATACCTGCCTGGGCTACATGATCGGAGAGCTCCTCCATGTCTCTTTTTATGTAGTCCATGGAGGTATGTCTCAGGTCATTCACACCAATATGGACAATGACAGAGTCATATTTGTACTTGTTGTGGAGTGACCTGAGTGCTTGCATTATGTGGCAGATGCTGGTACCTGACAGGCAGCTGACAGTAACTTTCTCCTTGTTTAGCCTGGTGAGTGGAACATCAGTGTGCCTGACTATAGCGTCACCTATGACTAGAGTGTTGGGTACATTGTTATGCCTTATGGGCTGTGGTTGAGTGGCACACTGAGTTTGTGGGCTATGTGTCATTTGGGTTGTGTTGGGGGTTGGAGGTTGCATGCATTTCTGCTTTGGAGGTCTCTGTTGCTTGAGCAGATTTTTATTGAGATCCTCCATGAATGTAGGTGTGTGTTTTGGTGGTGTAGGATTTGAGGGACTATGTGATGAGTGTGGTGTGGTGCAAGTGTTTACCTTCTCCTCTTGACTGTCTAGTCCAGTCTTAGGTGAAGAGAGCTTTGCTACCAGTTTGGCTATATAACTGCATCTCTCACAGGTTGTAGTGTTGGGTGGTAGAAGGAGAGGGTTGTCTGTGTACATGAGGCAATTGCTGCATTGCTCCAAGATGCCCAGATTCATCAGGTAGATAGGAGAAAACACTGGGAGCTGACCCTTAGACATGCCTGGATAGGTGCTTATTTATTAAGTACTAAAAACTATTTTCCTCTAGACAAGTGAGGAAAGTTGAGTGCTGTAGTAATATGTAGCTTATTTAGTGCTTACAATGAGTTCTGAACAAGTGCTGAGCTCAAAGAAACAGATTTGACTGTTAAAACTAAAAAAAACTGGCTAGTTCTAAGGTAAAATTTGAAGAGCAGACTTTATGGCGCCAGTAATAGTTTAACTCTAGCTAAACGGCGATGCATAAAGTGTATTTTTTTAATATAACAGTAGCAAATGAACAAATTGATTTAAACAAATTAATCAATAAAAAGCTAAAACCTGAGCCCCGTTCCAGCAGTCTTCGATTAGATAAGTTCTAACTGTACACTCCTGCCATTAGGGTGCAGGGGAACCTTCTCCAAAAAAGATGGTCTGGATTAGTGCTCAAGTTATACAAACAAAGCTAGATTCAGCAGATCTGAATTTAGTCTATACTACAGCAAGCAAGGCATGCCAATTTCAGAAAGAAACTGTTCAAATAAGCAGGTACAATAAGCCTTTAACCAGAAACTCCCAACTCAGAAGGACAGAATCTACCCTCTCTTCCCACAAGAGTGCAGACCACACCTTCTTAATGTAAAATAACTGGCCCAAAGCCCAAGTCCTTAAACCAGAACTAATACATTCTTAGAATAACAGACACTAAGCCTTCAATCAGCAACTCCCAACTTAGAAGGATATAAGCTACCTGTCCTGCCACAACAGTGCAGACCACCAACCTTCTTAATGTAAAACAACTGGTCTGAAGCCCAAGTGCTTCAACCAAAGGCTTAGAATAACAGTTGCAATTTAATCAGTCTACTAACAAGCAGTAATAGATGCAGTAGAATAAATGCAATAAAGTAGGAAGAAATACAAATACAGTAAAAGCAGATGAATAAAGTGCATTTTTATATAACAATAGAAAACGAGCAAACTGATTTAAACAAATTAATCTACTGCCAATAATTAGCGGACCGGAGTTCTGCTGTGGTGACCCCTAACCGGAAAAAGCCAAAAGGCAAACAACAACAACCCAATTAACCAGTAAAAAAGCTCAAAACTGAGCCCTGTTCCAGCAGTCTTCAATTAAACAAGTTCTAACTGCACACTCCTGCCACTAGGGTGCAGGGGAACCTTCTCCAAAAAGATGGCCTGGATTAGTGCTCAAGTTATACAAACAAAGCTAGATTCAGCTCGCCTGAATCTAGTCTATGCTACAGCAAACAAGGCGCACCAGTTTCAGAAAGAAACAGTTCAAATACGCAGGCACAATAATCCTTTAACTAGAAATTCCCAGCTCAGAAGGGCAGAATCTTACCTCTCCTCCCACAAGAGTGCAGACCACAAACCTTCTTAATGTAAAATAAAGTGCAATTTTTTTTTTTTTTTTTTTTTTTTTTTTTAGTGAAGTGCAAGGAGAGAGGAAGGAGGAGCAGAGGTTAAGAACCTAAGTGGGCTGGCCTTCTAAATGTTCTCTCTGTATTAAGTAGAGTGAACACCAGACTGGGAGGGGTGTCCCGGATCAAATTTACAGTAGGGGCAGGCAACTGCAAAGCCACCAACTATAACAACACTACAAGAATAGGGTGGGGGAGGGGAAACAGTCTAGTACAGATAAGAAACATAAAACAATGCCAGAAAATATATAAAATAGTTCAGTCAGGCAACATTAAGACAATGCAGAACTCTGGAAGGTTAAAATGCTAAGAAATATACTTATCAATCAGCGATATATTTCCAGATTGTTTGAAAATCACACTTCAGCCAAAACACCATGAGTTTCCAACAGTGTATGCAAGAATTTACAAACAGAAACTATTTTTAAATCAGCAAGCCTTGAAGCAATCAGATAACACAAAAGCTGTTAGACCAGTTTTATAAACTCCACCTCAGAAATACGGGGTAAGCAGTTTCAGGACAGATGAGAAACATAAAACAATGCCAGAAATATATAAAATATTTGAGTCAGGCAAACAATAATTCAGTCAGGCAAAATTAAGACAATGCAGAACTCTGGAAGGTTAAAATGCCAAGAAATATCAATCAGCGATATATTTCCAGATTGTTTGAAAATCACACCAGGCAGAACCCAGGTGTTTCCAACAGTGTATGGCACATGTAAATGTCATTGTTTTATTAGTGACTCTGTTGTTGGGATAAGTGACCTAACTTAATTACTGTGCCTATCTTAGTGGCTGTTGTGATGTAACAGATGAGATAGATGTAGGAAGGAAAGGCAAACATAATTATTAAATTGTGTGTTTCTGTATGTGAAGTGTTTAGTCTTGGATTACAGGGAAGGAAAATACTTTTTGGAAAGGTGGAGTTCTCCCTAAATAACTTTTTAACTACCATGTGTGTATAATTCTTTACACGCGGCTAGGCTTCTACCTATCCAAAAAAATGGAAATCACTAAAACAAAACACAATTTCTGTATTTGGGGAAGTTCAATAAAGTCCCTCTGAAGGGCATAAAAAGTTCCCCAAGATTTTGTATTTATTGAACAGGTGCAGGTATTGATATAAATACAGTATACTCCAAACAAACTATGTAAGTATTTACAAAATGTTGAACGACTTCTGAGAGAGGAGGTGCATACCAGTCAGTGAAAATGTTATGAATGCATTTTGGCCCAAATGATAAGGTAAATAATAAGCTTTAACCAGTTGATTTGGAAAATGTAATGGGATTACCAGTCGACTATCCAGATGGTGCCATAAAAAGTGCGTAGAGCAACTACAGCCATCACTCATCTATCGCCATCTCTCAGAGTATTCTGCCTGATCTCGGAAAGCCAAAATTTCCTGTTTAATTGCTGCAAAAGTATCGCCTGAACAGGGCAAGACGATGCAGCTTGTTTTGCTGCTTTATCAGTAAAAGTGTTGTCCTTGGCAACAAAGAAACTATCATTCTTATGTGCGGCATATTTCACTACAGTTATTTCTCTTAGTAATAACACAATATCTAACAGTTCATTGACAGAAACAGCAGTTTTAATAAGTGTTTCTGCTAATTTTAAGTGATTCCCCCGCTCTTTCCAAAGTGTACCAAAATGATGCACAATGCCTTAGGCATAATGAGAGTTAGCGTATGTGGTTACAGATTTATTACAGGTGTAATGAGAGTCAGCGTATGTGGTTACAGATTTATTATAGGCGTAATGAGAGGCAGCGTATGTGGTTACAGATTTATTATAGGCGTAATGAGAGTCAGCGTATGTGGTTACAGATTTATTATAGGCGTAATGAGAGTTAGCGTATGTGGTTACAGATTTATTATAGGCATAATGAGAGTCAGCCTATGTGGTTACAGATTTATTATAGACAGAATGAGAGTCAGCGTATGTGGTTACAGATTTATTATAGGCATAATTAGAGTTAGCGTATGTGGTTACAGATTTATTATAGGCATAATGAGAGTCAGCTTATGTGGTTACAGATTTATTATAGACAGAATGAGAGTCAGCGTATGTGGTTACAGATTTATTATAGGTGTAATGAGAGTCAGCGTATGTGGTTACAGATTTATTATAGGCATAATTAGAGTTAGCGTATGTGGTTACAGATTAATTATTGGCATAATGAGAGTCAGCGTATGTGGTTACAGATTTATTATAGGCGTAATGAGAGTCAGCATATCTGGTTACAGATTTATTATAGGCGTAATGAGAGTCAGCGTATGTGGTTACAGATTTATTATAGACAGAATGAGAGTCAGCGTATGTGGTTACAGATTTATTATAGACATAATGAGAGTTAGCGTATGTGGTTACAGATTTATTATAGGTGTAATGAGAGTCAGCGTATGTGGTTACAGATTTATTATAGGCATAATGAGAGTCAGCGTATGTGGTTACAGATTTATTATAGGCGTAATGAGAGTCAGCGTATGTGGTTACAGATTTATTATAGACAGAATGAGAGTCAGCGTATGTGGTTACAGATTTATTATAGACAGAATGAGAGTCAGCGTATGTGGTTACAGATTAATTATTGGCATAATGAGAGTCAGCGTATCTGGTTACAGATTTATTATAGGCGTAATGAGAGTCAGCATATCTGGTTACAGATTTATTATAGGCGTAATGAGAGTCAGCGTATGTGGTTACAGATTTATTATAGGCGTAATGAGAGTCAGCGTATGTGGTTACAGATTTATTATAGGCGTAATGAGAGTCAGCGTATGTGGTTACAGATTTATTATAGGCGTAATGAGAGTCAGCGTATGTGGTTACAGATTTATTATAGGCATAATTAGAGTTAGCGTATGTGGTTACAGATTAATTATTGGCATAATGAGAGTCAGCGTATGTGGTTACAGATTTATTATAGGCGTAATGAGAGTCAGCATATCTGGTTACAGATTTATTATAGGCGTAATGAGAGTCAGCGTATGTGGTTACAGATTTATTATAGGCATAATGAGAGTTAGCGTATGTGGTTACAGCTTTATTATAGACATAATTAGAGTTAGCGTATGTGGTTACAGATTTATTATAGGCATAATGAGAGTTAGCATATGTGATTACAGCTTTATTATAGACATAATTAGAGATGGCGTATGTGGTTACAGATTTATTATAGGCATAATGAGACTCAGCGTATCTGGTTACAGATTTATTATAGGCATAATGAGAGTCAACGTATCTGGTTACAGATTTATTATAGGCATAATGAGGGTTAGCGTATGTGGTTACAGATTTATTACAGGCGTAATGAGAGTTAGTGTATGTGGTTACAGCTTTATTATAGACATAATTAGAGTTGGTGTATGTGGTTAGAGATTTATTATAGACATAATGAGAATTGGCGTATCTGGTTACAGATTTATTACAGGCGTAATGAGAGTTAGTGTATGTGGTTACAGCTTTATTATAGACATAATTAGAGTTGCTGTATGTGGTTAGAGATTTATTATAGACATAATGAGAATTGGCATATCTGGTTACAGATTTATTACAGGCATAATGAGAGTTAGTGTATGTGGTTACAGATTTACTATAGACAGAATGAGAGACAGCGTATGTGGTTACAGATTTATTGCAGGCATAAAGAGTCAGCATATGTGGTTACAGCTTTATTACAGGCGTAATGAGATTTAGCGTATGTGGTTACAGATTTATTATAGACAGAATGAGAGTTGGTGTATGTAGCTACAGATTTATTACAGGCAAAGGACAACCACAGTACAAGTTGCAGGTACTTCATCAGAAAGTATGAAAGTGACCAGTGGTGTCCCTTAGGGTTCAGTGCTGGGACATTTCGTTTTTGGTATTTACTTCGCAGATGTACATGCGGAGAGCCAATACCACTGGCTAACAAAGTCTGCAGGTAAATGCTGTCAGTCTATCTCCAGTGAAATGTACCCCTTTGGAAAATTCTGCCTAAAACAGGCTTTTAGACAGGAGGGTCACAGCCTGTCATGGTACTCAACGGGTGAAAGGTAATAAACATGCAGATCTGCTCCAACTTATGTATATTAAAGTTTACCTGTATAGCATACCTGTGTGTGTGTGTGTGTGTGTGTGTGTGTGTGTGTGTGTGTGTGTGTGTGTGTGTGTGTGTGTGTGTGTGTTTGTGTGTGTGTAGTATGAAAGAACAACTGTGGCAGGCCTAGCAAACTGGTGATATGAAACAAGGGAAATAGGTGCTGACTTTGTGGGAACATGGGAAAAATTATTGGCTAGGCTTATAAGGGCCTCTGGGCCAGTAGCCTAGTATCATCCTATGAATCTATTTTTTTTTAATTTCTCCAAATTTTCTGGGTTTCTAATACCATGATGGGAATGGACCTCATTCCTAAGTCAACGTACGATTAAAGTTCATGAAATTAGTATTGTTTTAATCTTTGATGTCAGCCAAAAGTGCTCTTCATAGCACTTGCAATATATCCAGTAATGACTCCTTCTGCCATTCCTATGGAGTTACATGTATTGGTAACATATTTAAATACGGTTGTAAATAATTTTTTATAAGACCAGTTGCTCTTACTACTATTGGAACTGTCTGAGTATCTTTCTTCCACATTGCCCTCGTTTCTGCCTGCAGAGCCTGCTATTTTATGACTTTGTGACTCTCTGTACATAAGACACTGTAGTCACTGGGTGTAGCGATTTCAATGATCAATGCTACTCTTGTCTTCTTTTCTTGGACCACTATATCCAGTTTTCTAGCATCTATCTTTTGAACTGTTGGTAATGGATGGCCCCATGTGATGTAACTTCTTCATTTTATATGATGCTTTGTGGCTCATGTTTCCAGTGTTTTTCAGCCATTTCAATACAATAATGTTTCCACAATCCCCACTGCAACAGTCCCACCACATTATTATGCCTTTCAGTATACAGTCCTTCTGCCGTTAGTATGTCGCAGCCAGCAACGAGGTGTGCAACTGTTTCCAATTCAGTTTTACAAAACCTACATTTGTCTGTTTTTCCCACATGTTCAATGCACTTTGTAAACCAATGTGTGTGCAGCCCACTATCTTGGGCCGCCAATATTAACCTTTCATCTCTTGGTTTGAATTTGCCTCTCCTTAACCATTCCTGTGTTCGTTCCTGATCAACATGAGATTCTTCCAGAAGTTTGCTATTCTTGCAACTATATCTATGCCTTTTCCACATTTCTTGCCTTCTCATCTGATCCTTCACCTTATATTCTTTCTTTTGTTTTTTGGGCACATTTAGTTGCTGCCTGATTTTTAATTACTTCTGGTTTGATTTCCATTCCTGCTTGATGCCGATAAGCTTCTGCTATGAATCTATAATGAGAGTTAGCACATGTGGTTACATATTTATTACAGACATAATGAGAGTCAGCGTATGTGGTTACATATTTATTTTCAGCAGTTTTGTATGCTTCAGTTATAGCTACTAATTCAGCTACTCCAGTAGATGCATTTCCATTTAATTGTCTAGTTAAAATATTATCTTGCGTGCAAACAGAAAAGGCTGCTATGTGTTCGCCATCATCTCTTCGAACACAGGCGCCATCTATGAAAAGAATGAGATCTGGATTCTGCAAAGGAATGTCTTTTAAATCTATTCTAGGAGGAAGAACAAAGCCAATGGAAATAGCGGCTACACAATCATAGGGTTCCTCTGCTTAAGCTGTACGGATTAAAGAAGCAGGGTTAAGTGGTGAACATTAAACAGTCTGTAAAGAATGGTTGTTAAGCAAAGACAATTCATATCATGGTGCAGACAAATAACTGCATTTTAATTTTTAATAAGAATGAGGAACTA
Source organism: Protopterus annectens (assembly GCF_019279795.1). Lineage (NCBI taxonomy): Eukaryota > Metazoa > Chordata > Ceratodontiformes > Protopteridae > Protopterus > Protopterus annectens. Next base: position 1,322,524,523 of record NC_056743.1, read on the forward strand.
CCACGTAAGTCTCATACCCAAGGGTCAGTGTCTACAATGCACGATGTTGCAGCCATTGCCGTAGGGCAGTGGGGGAGAGCTGCAGCTACAAGATCAAGATTCATACCGAAATAGATGACAGGTCTAAATAAATCATCACTGCTACTTTGTGCTAACAGTCCTAATGCTGTTTTATTTCTTTCATTACAGAACAAGAAAAGATTCTTAGAATAATCTGGTAACCCATGTGCAGGAGGATTTAAAAGTAATGTTTTCAATTATACAAAAGCTTGTTCATAATAGTCCTACCAGGGTAAAGGTTCAGAGGTATCTTTTTTAACAATTCTAACAATGGTCTTACCACTTTGGTATAATTCGAAATCCATTCTCAACAGTAACCTGTCAAACCCAGAAAAGCTCCCAACTGTTTCAGTGTAGTAGTACATGGTACAGTTCATCAGTGTAGCAGTACGTGGTATAGTTTGCCAGTGTAGTAGTACGTGGTACAGTTCATCAGTGTAGCAGTATGTGGTATAGTTCATCAGTGTAACAGTACGTGTTACAGCTCATCAGTGTAGTAATACATGGTAGAGTTCATCAGTGTAGCAGTACATGGTATAGTTTGCCAGTGTAGTAGTATGTGGTATAGTTCATCAGTGTAACAGTACGCGGTACAGTTCATCAGTGTAGCAGTATGTGGTATAGTTCATCAGTGTAACAGTACGCGGTACAGTTCATCAGTGTAGCAGTACGTGGTATAGTTTGCCAGTGTAGTAGTACGTGGTAGAGTTCATCAGTGTAGCAGTACGTGGTATAGTTTGCCAGTGTAGCAGTACACGGTATAGTTCATCAGTGTAGCAGTACGTGGTATAGTTTGCCAGTGTAGCATTACACAGTATAGTTCATCAGTGTAACAGTACGTGTTACAGTTCATCAGTGTAGTAATACGTGGTAGAGTTCATCAGTGTAGCAGTACATGGTATAGTTTGCCAGTGTAGTAGTATGTGGTATAGTTCATCAGTGTAACAGTACGCGGTACAGTTCATCAGTGTAGCAGTATGTGGTATAGTTCATCAGTGTAACAGTACGCGGTACAGTTCATCAGTGTAGCAGTACGTGGTATAGTTTGCCAGTGTAGTAGTATGTGGTAGAGTTCATCAGTGTAGCAGTACGTGGTACAGTTTGCCAGTGTAGCAGTACACGGTATAGTTCATCAGTGTAGCAGTACGTGGTATAGTTTGCCAGTGTAGCATTACACAGTATAGTTCATCAGTGTAACAGTACATGGTACAGTTCATCAGTGTAGCAGTACGTGGTATAGTTCATCAGTGTAGCAGTATGTGGTATAGTTCATCAGTGTAACAGTACACGGTACAGTTCATCAGTGTAGCAGTACGTGGTATAGTTTGCCAGTGTAGCAGTACATGGTACAGTTCATCAGTGTAGCAATATGTGGTATAGTTTGCCAGTGTAGCAGTACACGGTATAGTTCATCAGTGTAACAGTACATGGTACAGTTCATCAGTGTAGCAGTACATGGTATAGTTTGCCAGTGTAGCAGTACGTGGTACAGTTCATCAGTGTAGCAGTACGTGGTATAGTTTGCCAGTGTAGCAGTATGCGGTACAGTTCATCAGTGTAGCAGTACATGGAATAGTTTGCCAGTGTAGCAGTACACGGTACAGTTCATCAGTGTAGCAGTATGTGGTATAGTTTGCCAGTGTAGCAGTACACAGTATAGTTCATCAGTGTAACAGTACGCGGTACAGCTCATCAGTGTAGCAGTACGTGGTATAGTTTGCCAGTGTAGCAGTACGTGGTACAGTTCATCAGTGTAGCAGTACGTGGTATAGTTTGCCAGTGTAGCAGTATGCGGTACAGTTCATCAGCGTAGCAGTACATGGTATAGTTCATCAGTGTAGCAGTACGTGGTATAGTTCATCAGTGTAACAGTACGCGGTACAGTTCATCAGTGTAGCAGTACGTGGTATAGTTTGCCAGTGTAGCAGTACGTGGTACAGTTCATCAGTGTAGCAGTACACGGTATAGTTTGCCAGTGTAGCAGTACATGGTACAGTTCATCAGTGTAGCAGTACGTGGTATAGTTTGCCAGTGTAGCAGTACGCGGTACAGTTCATCAGTGTAGCAGTACGTGGTATAGTTTGCCAGTGTAGCAGTACGTGGTACAGTTCATCAGTGTAGCAGTATGTGGTATAGTTTGCCAGTGTAGCAGTACATGGTATAGTTCATCAGTGTAACAGTACACGGTACAGTCCATCAGTGTAGCAGTACATGGTATAGTTTGCCAGTGTAGCAGTACGTGGTACAGTTCATCAGTGTAGCAGTACGTGGTATAGTTTGCCAGTGTAGCAGTACGCGGTACAGTTCATCAGTGTAGCAGTACATGGAATAGTTTGCCAGTGTAGCAGTACGCAGTACAGTTCATCAGTGTAGCAGTATGTGGTATAGTTTGCCAGTGTAGCAGTACACGGTATAGTTCATCAGTGTAACAGTACGCGGTACAGTTCATCAGTGTAGCAGTACGTGGTATAGTTTGCCAGTGTAGCAGTACACAGTACAGTTCATCAGTGTAGCAGTACGTGGTATAGTTTGCCAGTGTAGCAGTACGTGGTATAGTTCATCAGTGTAACAGTACGCGGTACAGTTCATCAGTGTAGCAGTACACGGTATAGTTCACCAGTGTAACAGTACGCGGTACAGTTCATCAGTGTAGCAGTACGCGGTATAGTTTGCCAGTGTAGCAGTACATGGTACAGTTCATCAGTGTAGCAGTACGCAGTACAGTTCATCAGTGTAGCAGTACATGGTATAGTTGTGATTGCAGCAGTTTGTGTAGGCAGAATCTTCCTCGTATCTTCTGAAATAAGATGTCAGAAGTACTGAATCTGCAACTTACACAACTGCAATTTATTTTTGTTAACCTGAAATTCTAATCTTGCTAATTGAGTCAAAAGGAAAACAGTGTTGTGTTTGCAATTATGTACAGTTCTAGAAGCTAAAAGCAAATCATCTACATAGTGAGTGAATCAAGGTTGACCCACAAGGAAGTTTGGTCTTATCTAATTGTTGATTCCTTTTACTTATTTTTAGATTCTTCTTGCCGGTCACTAAGATCTGTCCATCAAGAGTCCTGTGCCTTATTATCATTTTGTTACAATTTATTTTTTAGATTTTTCCAAAATTTTATCATAAGTACCTTTTTCCAAAAACTGTAAAGCTATCATTTTCAGTGAGTTCAGACCATTTTACAAAATAACTGCAGTTGTCTCTTCCATACTTATTAAACATATACCTGCCAGTAGTCCCATACTCTGCCTCTTTTAAACCACTTGTACTGGCACCCATTATTAAAAAAAAACACTCATACCAAACAGATAGATCTGCGACTATAGCTGGAGTCACTCATATTCCAAATGAAGGACTCCTCTGTTCCTTTTTCTTCTTTATATATTTGATTAGAACCTGCTCTCACTCTTGAGAAGGCTTCTTCAAATCCTTCTAACAGGGCATCAACAAACTCTGTGGCAAGGATACTCTGTCCTTGTATATATTGATTAATAACCCACTTGCACACAATTACACCTGAAGTATGTTAGTAAAAATGATAACACAGACATCCAGTTCCCCCTTTCATTCAGTTTACCTGATATCTTATAGCAAAAGTCATGAAGAAAGTTTTAGTAGTTTACCTGTACAGACTTTAAACTCTGCTGATATTTAAAACTGTATCATCACATCAAAAACTTGCCTGAGGCTCTCTTTAGGGCCCAGTGGCAACCCCAAATGCAGCAGCACACAAATGTCTCAGAACTCCAAGTGGTCACAGCACCAAACTGCTAAAGGTACCAAATAACTTTCACATGAGACAGTTCAGCAGAGAATAATAATTTCCTTTATTGCAAGGAAAATCATGTACGTAGGAGACTAGAAAATTACCAATCTGTCTTTCTCATTTACAAGAATCAACACTCTGTATACCCTTTTTCCATTAAAATCAACATTACTGCAACAATTATAAAACTGCCATGACTATTAGTGGCTTGTGACTTCAAACTAAAGGGGGAGGGTTGCAGGAGGCAGCCAAATGGGGTGGGGCTAACCACAATCACATGGGTTTAACTGCAATGGGGTGTGGCTATATTACTGTTCGGTCAACATCAGCCATGCTTACCATTTTACATAAACAACTGTTCATTCACTATTGCACACGCTGAATAGTCTACCAATACGAGGCTTCCTTATACTCAAGTACTTCTTTGAGAAAAAAGTGCATTTCAGAGCTAATGAGGTGGTTGAACTTATTCTGCTATAACATCACAAAGTTAGTGTTGACTGCATGAAATCACTTATGATGAGTACCCATGATGTGATAAACATGAGAAAAACTGTATTTTGCATAAAGATGACACTTGCTATATTAATGTGTTTTTTTTTATATAAAAGTAGCCAGAGCCCAGAGCTTGTGGTCAATCTTATTTCACCCAAACAATCTTGCAAATCCAGAACTACAAGAGTAAACAGCATGGACAGTCATTTCATTCACACACAGCCCCCACTCCCATTGACCACCCACAGTTTCTAGTTGACATTCTGATGTTAAAAAAAACATGCAAAAAGACATTCAGTATATTAAGGTTTTTTTTTTTTTTTTTTTTACAAAAACAGTAACTCAGAGCTTGTGGTTGATCTTACTTCAGCCAAATATACCTTAGTCCTTCAAAGCCAAAGTCTGCTGCCAACCATGCTGGACATTTAAACACCTGTGATGCGCAAACATGAAACATGCAGGTCACAGAGGTACACAGTGGGCAGGGTGGACATATCATCAGATGGCAGGAGCCCAGAGGGCAGTCCACCCATGAGACAGGGCATAAAGAAGGTGCAGCAAAGACAGACAAGAGCAGAGGGATGCACACAAGTAACAAAGTAGGGGTAATGAAAAGCAAATGGACTGTCCTGCACAGAATCACAAAACAATGGGTCCTCTGAAAGTCAAAACTGATGCCCGATGCAATCTCAACAGCAAAGATGAAGAGGAGGCAGGACAGATACAGTAGGGTACAGGGCAGGGACAGAGCAGCACAATACATACACAAATGCAGCTACACAGTAGCCCTGTGAGATGACAAAGGTAGGTGGCCTACAGAAGTATACACACACACACAAACAAAAACACATACACATGGAGGATGAACAAGAGACACAAATGGACAATCCCTGCCATATGCAGGGCAGAAAAGGCTGAAAAGACTAGGTCGGACTACATCTGTGTTGAATCACAGATGTAGGAGAGAATGCAGGCAGTTAAGGTGGGATGCCAAGGATGGACACATGATAGTACCTACAATGGCCTTCTCAAGTTTCAACACATACAGTGACAACATCAAATATGTGACTATGTCCTAGGAAAATATTTGTAGAATATCTCAGACACATACAGATACACATGTATGCTGTGATTCATACCACTGCACAGACATGTGTAGGTAGACCTCACCATGGTGGAACACAACAGTTCATGAAAACAGTACTGCTAAGAAGAGAAGTATAAGTCACCTGTGCATACCCTATATAGATGTCTGGTTCCTGGGGGCAGTACCCTACCAGGGACTGGTGGGACATTGCAACCTAATATATATATATATATATATATATATATATATATATATATATATATATATATATATATCACCATGTAGTGCATTGAAGGAGACCTCAGCAGCAGCTGCAGCAGCTAAGTTGCATGGATCAAAACCAGGACAGCTACATCCCAGTATATACAGATGTAACCTACTTTACTGTACCCTACCAAAAAGGGAAACCAAAATTAGAAGGATATGAATATCACTTGGAGAAAAGTATGGGTACACATTATTACTGGGCATGCCCATTGAAAAGACAGGAGGAATGTGTTGAAAGGGCAATAAACAGAGCCACAGACAAGGGAAAGGTATTTCAAAAAACATACGCCATCAGCATGTTCCCAATGCTGTATCTACTCCATTAGCACAGTTAATGGCTGATCTCAAAGACAGGGCATCCACAAGTAGGGATGCACCTGTACAGATAATACAGGATGTACAACATTCTACACATATGGAAGTGGTGATGGCAATCCCGTCAACAAGGTGCCTGAAGTGTACCGTCAGCACATACCATCACACTGTACCGGCCACCTGGTCCATGATATCTTTAACATTGCATGACATCAGTGCATATACCATCACACTATACCAGCCGGCTGGTCCATGATATCTTTAACATTGCATGACACCAGTGCACATGCCATCATACTGTACCGCCGGCTGGTCCATGATATCTTTAACACTGCATGACATCAGTACAGACTGGTATCCTATTGACAGCGGTAGGTTCATCATACATCATTATTATGCTATTGACTCTGACCTGACTGTAATGATACTTATCACAGAGGCAAACATCATAGACTTGGCCAGCTTGAAGATTTTGCTTGCAGATGGCACATTTCTTACAAGAGGTGTTATATACCAGCAGTTGTACACTCTACACAGGTGTGTTGGAAAAATGTTGAATCATCGCATTGCCCCATTAGTGTATACACTGATGACTTGGCAATCAGTCTTGGCATGGGGTGTTCCGTGGGGTGTCACTAACACTATGTACAAAACATTTGGTCTATACCTGGATGCAGACTATTTACTAACAAATTTTGAATGAGTCCTCTGTTCCTTTTTCTTTTTTATATATTTGATTAGAACCTGCTCTCACTCTTGAGAAGGCTTCTTCAAATCCTTCTAACAGGGCATCAACAAACTCTGTGGCAAGATTACTGGGCATGCTCATTGAAAAGATGTCTGGGTCCTTGGGGCAGTACTATAACAGTGACTAGTGGGAAATTGCAACCTAATATATATACCTCACCATGTAGTGCATTGAAGGAGACCTCAGCAGCAGCTGCAGCAGCTAAGTTGCATGGATCAAAACCAGGACAGCTACATCCCAGTATATACAGATGTAACCTACTTTACTGTACCCTACCAAAAAGGGAAACCAAAATTAGAAGGATATGAATATCACTTGGAGAAAAGTATGGGTACACATTATTACTGGGCATGCCCATTGAAAAGACAGGAGGAATGTGTTGAAAGGGCAATAAACAGAGCCACAGACAAGGGAAAGGTATTTCAAAAAACATACGCCATCAGCATGTTCCCAATGCTGTATCTACTCCATTAGCACAGTTAATGGCTGATCTCAAAGACAGGGCATCCACAAGTAGGGATGCACCTGTACAGATAATACAGGATGTACAACATTCTACACATATGGAAGTGGTGATGGCAATCCCGTCAACAAGGTGCCTGAAGTGTACCGTCAGCACATACCATCACACTGTACCGGCCACCTGGTCCATGATATCTTTAACATTGCATGACATCAGTGCATATACCATCACACTATACCAGCCGGCTGGTCCATGATATCTTTAACATTGCATGACACCAGTGCACATGCCATCATACTGTACCGGCCGGCTGGTCCATGATATCTTTAACACTGCATGACATCAGTACAGACTGGTATCCTATTGACAGCGGTAGGTTCATCATACATCATTATTATGCTATTGACTCTGACCTGACTGTAATGATACTTATCACAGAGGCAAACATCATAGACTTGGCCAGCTTGAAGATTTTGCTTGCAGATGGCACATTTCTTACAAGAGGTGTTATATACCAGCAGTTGTACACTCTACACAGGTGTGTTGGAAAAATGTTGAATCATCGCATTGCCCCATTAGTGTATACACTGATGACTTGGCAATCAGTCTTGGCATGGGGTGTTCCGTGGGGTGTCACTAACACTATGTACAAAACATTTGGTCTATACCTGGATGCAGACTATTTACTAACAAATTTTGAATGAGTCCTCTGTTCCTTTTTCTTTTTTATATATTTGATTAGAACCTGCTCTCACTCTTGAGAAGGCTTCTTCAAATCCTTCTAACAGGGCATCAACAAACTCTGTGGCAAGATTACTGGGCATGCTCATTGAAAAGATGTCTGGGTCCTTGGGGCAGTACTATAACAGTGACTAGTGGGAAATTGCAACCTAATATATATACCTCACCATGTAGTGCATTGCAGGAGACTTCAGCAGTAGCAGCAGCTAAGTTGCATGGATCAAAACCAGGACAGCTATGTTCTAGGACATATAGATGTAACCTATGCTATCAAGGCATTTCAGCGACATGCACTCACAGCATTGCCCAAGGGCTACTTATTTATGCGACACAAATACACATGGTGGTTGCATTAGCATTACTGAAGTAGGAAGAGGTTATACCAGCATTCTTTGATTTGCAGGACACGTTTCTACCTGCATGCCAAGATGTTCTGCAATACACTGACTTTCACTATATTAGAGGCTGCCTAGAAAACATTCTACGTGGCAGCATGTTGCAAAGAAACCTCCACCAACGTACCCTATCGCTTTTAGAATGTATCAGACCAAGTGGATGATGATCTGCTGCATACATAACAGGACCTCAGAGTGCTATTAGGGCAGCCATCATGTATTCTGCAAGACCGTCTTACTATCATCTAGCATGAGCAGGATACCATGGAGGATCAGAGGGAGGTGTGCTTAAGAGGACATCCACCTACACCTGTAAATAAGTTCATACAAAAGCACAAGTGGCGATTCCTGTCAGTGTTACAAGACCAGCAAGATTACAGGAGTACCAGAGTGGAAGGTTGGCATAATAGTTACAAGATGCAGGGTTTGATTCTCACATGTTGTACTTGGCTAGGCTTAAAATGGCCCACAAGGGCAGTTAGCCTATACTAACCTATGAACCATGGACTATCTACATGGCATAGCACAAACCTATCACATGTAGGCATGTAGTGACCTTACATGCATACACACATACAATATTCAGAGCAGACACACATAAAACAGGGACATAGCTGCACTACCACATACCACATCCAGTCACATATTTACTACAGTGTTGTAACACATGTATATATTGTGGAGTGCTGTCTGTATGTCACATGGTTTCAAGTATGAATAAAATCTAAGGTCGCCTTATGCATGACATGCAATTGTTACTTGGTGACGTTTTGTGCACTACATCATTGTGTATGGTTGCGTTCCATAGACCACTCTTAACACAGATGTGCATGAGGAAGTTTGGAGTGTGTTTGTCCTCAACGCTACCACTGTGCTTAGTACTTCTAGCATAGTATGCTACCATTGGATGCATCCCATCTTATGTATTTACATTCTCTCCTGCATTCTCTCCTACATCTATGTTTCAACACAAAAGTAGTCTGACCTAACCCTTTTGGCCTTTTCTGCCCTACATATGCCAGGGATTGTCTTGTTGTGTATCAGTTTGCATACCTTGTTCATTCTCCATGTATGTGTATGTTTGTAAGCGTGTGCATGCACCTCCGTAGGCCACCTCCCTCAGCTGTCTCACAGGGCTACCATGTAGCTGTTGTCGTGTATGTGTTGTGCTGCTCTGTCCCTGCCTCATACCCTACTGTATCTTTTGCCTCTTGTCCCTCTGTGTTGTTAACATTGCATTGGGCATTGGTTTTGACTTTCAGAGGGCCCACTGTTTTGTCTGTGCAGGGTAGTCTACTTACTTTAAATTACCCCCCACCTTCCTTCCATGTGTGCATCCCCCTGCTCTTGTCTGCCTTTGCTGCCCCTCCATATGCAGTATCTCACAGGTGGACTGCCCTGTGTCCTCTTGCAATCTGACAGTATGGCCACTCTGCCCACTATGCCCCTCTGTGACCTGCACATTTCATTTCTCTGCACCACAGGTGTTTATATGCCAAGCATGGTTGGCAGCAGACTTCAGCCTGTCAGTTCACATACCATCCTACTAGCCTTGTTACAGTCCTGACATGTATCCTGACATCTGTTAGTTTGTCTTAGTGTGCTTCTCATACAATTTGAGGTTTCCTGACATGTCACTGTACATTGCAGTCACTACATAATGACATTAACTTGAGTTTCAGAATTCATATCCTTCACACTATGCATGGTAACACAACTCCTGTTATTCTGTCTCCTTTCTATGTTTACAGGAGTTATATTTACATCTGTGCCTTTATTTAGGCCTTTGTGGCCCCCTTATTTTATCTAGGTTTCCTCCACTAATAGGCTGGGTAGTGTGCTGTTATTGTGTACATGTTATGGGAATGAACTTGCTATTAAACAGATAGCTGTGTTCCAGTTCGTAGTGTAGTGTTTTATTATCTTTGCATACACTGCTGTACACAAGCTTGCACTGCACGTGTACTTATTCCATGGAGCAGGCACGTTCATGTTCCTGCAGACATCCTGATGGTGACTGCATGTGAGCCTAGCCTTTTTCTAGTTGCTTTCTTTTGTACTGTATGTGCTCTTGGTTGCTACTGTTTCCTTCTGTGCCACCTGCTATACTTCCTTGATGTGCATTTGGACTGGGTTATCCATACTTCTGTTGCTGGACCTTATGGACGCGGTAGGTTTATGTAGTTAATTCTGCCTACCTTATGTTTTTTTGTGCTTGCCTACTTCATGCTGTCTGTAATTCCTCCACCTCCATGTTTGGCTTCTGCCTAGCATAGCAGGATTGCAGGTTGCCATTGTCTTAAATTTTACATTTGTTTGCTGCAACGAGATCATGAGGCGTTATGGTTGGTGACCATGTTTTTGGTGCCATTGCCACAGTATTCCAGAGAGGCATCCTTCCACTTGCAGCCACCAGCATGGCAACAACATGATTAGGACAGCCATGAACAGGCGACACAGCTATTTTGTTTGCCACTCGTAGTCCAAAAAGGTCCCTGTGTTAATATTACATTATGTGATTCTGCTCTTCCCTTTATCGTCGACACAGAAATGACTCACACTATGATCATCTCATCAAACACATATCTCCCACTCGCCACAAAGAAAGTTCAGGGAGTGAGAGTTTCTGGGATTCCTTTGGATTATCCAGAGACAAGACCTATTCCCATTTAGTCAGGTCCATTAAAATAGCAACATACATTTATTGTAGGAAACACTGCCCCTTTAAATCTTTTAAGTAGAGATTTATTTTGTAAATTACAATCTATGGTATTCTGCACTGTAGACTGAGTTTTCCTTGATATTTCAAATGAACCTTCCCCTCTGGGTCTGTATGCAGCTGATATCTGTGTAAAGACACACTTTTTGCAGTACTGAGATCAGAACAGATCTCTGCAGCTATACACTGACCACGACAGTGAGGTAGGACTGATAAAAGATGCAGAACCAGTTAGATGAACCTATGAACCTATGAATTATCTTAAATCCTGATGAGCATCTACCTATGGTAGTTCAGTATCCCTTATCAAATTAGGTGGGAAGGGAAATGAACGTATCATTTCTACATTACTTCAGCCAGAAATAATAGCCTCGGCTAGATGCCCATGTAATACTGAAAGAATAATAGTTCACCGTCTTTTCAAAGTGTTGCTAGCATGATTATTAGCTTGAAATATAAAGGGTTAATTTAGAAATAGTATAAAATGCAAAGAAATAGTAAGTGTGCTGGCAAGCATATATAGCTTAATTAGATATTGGTATCCATGTAAAAGAGTATGTTATTGAGAAACAAAATCTGTAAAAATAACTGCGCAGATGGCAGCTGGAAGGACATCAACGAAGTAAAGAGATGTAACATCAAGCAAGATAAAGTTAGAACATCAAGTTTCAGATAGTGCTGGAACATCACGTTTCAGATAACTGAGTTTCCTTGGACCAACAAACTTAAAAGAATCAAGGGCAAATCATAAATTAGAAGAACAAACGAAAACTGTTATACAAAGTGTGAAGGCTGCCAGCCTAGCTAGATAGAATTTTATAGATAATTCTGTTATTTGTAAATATTAATGTAAGCCACAGGCTTGTTGTAAACATGGCTCCGGCCAGTCTAGATGAAGGAATTCTTGCTATAGTTTTAAGGCCAGAGCTAATAGCCAGAATTTGCATGCATAAATGTCCTTTATTGCTCTGGTTTCTGCCCAGAGGTGAAGAATGTAAATGTAGTTTCTGTTAGCCTAGGAATCCAGGGAAGCGTGAAGAATGATGTAATGTGAACCAGGAATGTGATTTTATAAACAGAGAGAATCAGAGAGCATTAAGCATTTTTGTCTTTACCATCAAACTCACTATTGTCTTTGCTCCAATCAACAAACCACTTTATTCACGATACTTCTTGAAGTGCGAAACATACACGTACACTTTTCGTTGCTAAAATCCAGCTAACTTCCTCAGAAGACAAAATAATACAGACCACAATCCTGTTTAAATAGTAGCTCTGTACCTTAATAAGCCAATTAATCAATTAATTTGACTTAATTGAAAATAGGCTTGAACATATATTATTAAACCCTGAATTACAAGGTAAGAAATGTATATAGAAAACCAAGTTTTAATCTTGATTTTAAACAAACGAATGTTAAAAAGAAAAGAGGCTGCCTCCATGATTTAAACGACAACAACACAAGGGAAACTGGTTATCTTGATACAATCGCTGTATCGGCAGTTCGTCATACTAAAATTATTCCTAATAATTAGAAAGTTTTTCTATAATTTTAAAATTAAATTTAAAATTAAAATGCAAAATTATGTAGTTTAAAATGGCTTGGGTTAAAATGGTTTGGGTTTAGGAATGTTTGCATTTAAAATGGGCTAGAAACACCTAAACGCATATGCATAAAGACTTTATGAACCTTGATTAAGTCATACACTAATCTAAATGTACCCAATTTAATGGGGATGTACCATAGTAAGAATGTAATTCCCTATCTCTCAACACTTTGGCAATAAATAGAATTATAAATAAAATTGTAATTAATACATAATAAGTAATAAATATGTGAATATATAATATAATGAATAATAAGTAAAACTATGCATAATAAATAATAATTAATTAATATGGTAATTAATGAATAGATAATATGTATATGCATAAGGTTATTGTTTTAATTATTATTATTATTACTACTCAATGTAATCATTTATTTCTAAACTAAATTTGTCCTAGTTTTAATTTAGATTATGTACAATAAGTACTACAACATGAAAGTTGTATCATAGAAGTTAAAAACTCATTTAAGACAGTTTAACTATGATACTATAAATAATCAGTATACTACAATGATTAATAAATGAATAAATAAATTAAATATTATAAATTTATTATTATTATATTATAATTTTAAGATTTTTAAAATTTTTAAAAATTCGGAAAACTAGGCAAATAATTAGTGAAATAATTAATAAAATGGTAAATTAAATATTATCTTTCCAAATTCTTAAGTCTTAAAATGCATTTAATAGACGACAATTCATTAATACCAGGGAATTGATTGGCATTTGTTGCCAGTTGCCAAATAAGTTCCTTCTGTTCCAATTTTAATTGTTCATACGAACTCCTAGGATCTTCAGTAACCTGGTCAATGATTTTAAATTTGAAAGAATGGCCTTCATTCAAGTGGCAGTGCCTGCCAAGGGCATTTTCCAATTTCTCTCTATTGATACTATAGGTATGTTCGTAAATCCTTTCCTGTAATTTTCTATCAGTTTTCCCAATATAGAAGGCTGCACACTTTACACACTTAGCCATGTAGACCACTTGGCGGCTACTACAATTAAATTTATCTTTTATTTTGTAAGTATGATTTTTTATTGTAAAAGTGCAGCCTTCTTCAATGAACTTGCAGTAATCGCACATATTGCATTTGAACATACCTCCATTAGGCCTGATGTTAGTGTTTTTAAATTGTAAAATTTCCTTAAAATTCTGGCCTCTCTTAAACACAATTTTAGGTTTATCGGGTAATATACCCCTCCAATTGCTATCTGACACTAATAAGTGCCAATTTTTATTCAAAATGTTCTTAATATCAAATGCATTCAAGTTAAAACAAGTGATAAAACTACAAGAAAATGGTGTCTTTACTTCATTCATTACCGTTTGTACTAACTCATTATTTTCCAGTACTGGCGTCCCTAGTATTGGTGTATACGTCCCCTCCCATCTCTTATTCTTAACTTCAGTAATTATATTGTCAATAAATTCGCTCGGGTAACCTCTCTGGAGGAAAAATTTTTCAAGAAGTTGACATTCATCAATAAAGTCAATGTCATTTGTTATCATTCTTGCCGCCCTAACTAATTGGCCTTTTACAACCGCTTTCTTCTGAAAAACTGGGTGGCTGCTTGAAAAATGGAGGAATGTATTAGAATAAGTCTCCTTCCTATAAATAGTGGCAATAAATCTTTCATTAGTATAATCTTTTTTTAGGTTGACATCCAAATAATTAATATTGTCCTTACTATGTTTGGATGTAAACTCCAGGAAGTCAGTACTATTATTCAAAGTTGACATAAGTCTATCTATACCCTCTGATTGGTCCTCATAAATCATAAAAATGTCGTAGAGGAATCTTGTATAAAAGATAATTTTATCTTTGAAACTCACATTTTCAAATACAGTCGACCTCTCCCAACGTGCCATTACCAGATTGGCAATGCTGGCACCACACGGGGACCCCATAGCAACCCCGATCTTTTGGTGGAAAATTTCCTTATTGAACAAAATGAAATTATAAGAGAGGACCGTATCGATTAATTCTCCCACAAGCTGAATTTCACTAGTAGGTGACCCTAATAGTCTCAACATATCACTGACCCATTCTATTGCCTTATTATGGGGTATGCATGAGTAAAGGTCTTTGACATCAACTGTAACAAACAATCCTGTGCTTGAAAATTGTAAATTGTTAATGGATTTAAGGAAAGACCATGAATCTTTTGAAATCTGCTTTTCTAACTTAATATATTTTTGAAGAATTTTATCAATCACTTTCGCACAGGTATAAGTCATGCTACCCCTCCCATCCACCAATGGTCTCATGGGTGGGTCATCCAGGTTTTTGTGGACTTTAGGGATCCCAAAAAGAACAGGTGTTTTAACTCGTGGTTGTTGTAAATAATTATACAAATCATTATCAATCCTCCTTTCAATAAACAATTCCTCATATAATGACTTAATTCTACTAGCTGCTCAGTTCATTTCATTCAAGGATGATTTAGAGTAGGTATTACTTTCCAGTATCATTGTCATTCTATTCTGGTAATCACTACTGAACATTATAACCAGCCCTCCGCCTTTATCAGGCTTCATGACATGAATGGGTGCCTGCTTTAATAGATTTAATAAATCTCTTTCTTCTCTTGTCATATTAAATTTATACCTATTTTTAATTTCCTTCAGATTCCATAGGTCTACTTCCATAATTCTTTCAAAAAGTATTAGTGAAGAGTGGAGGGGGGGATTGTACACACTTGATACAAAAAAGTCAGATACCAGACCTTTTGGTATAAATATGAGTGTGTATAAACAAGCTTTGGGAATTTGCCATAGAGATCTGACAGCATCTGTGTTGCATGCTTGTAGATCCAAAAGGAGAATGCAACAGTAAAGCATATTAACTGAAGCGGTGTCGCTGTGTATTTATTGTACTCAGTACAATACAGTAATAAGACTAGTTGATTACAATAAATAGTTAAATACTGTGGTATGCATGCATGTAAATGCAAGTAACAGCAAGAAACTAACAGAAGGCAGTATATAATTTTTCAAATACTCTTATTTTACCAGTCAATAAAAACAGGCAAGAATACCTGTAGGTTTGTACAAGATTTAAAAGCAGTTACTGCTGCAGTAATGCCAACGTTTCCTGTTGTGCCTAACAGGGCTGGCCTTAGCTGAAATGGCGCCCTAGGCAAAGTAGTGCTCTGGCGCCCCTTAAGCCCCACCCACACTGTTCTCATGAAACACTCCTATCTGAGCCACACCCACAGGCAAGAAAGGCACTCCAGTTATTTCCTTCAATTATTTAAATGCATAAGAAGAAAAGATACCTTGCAATGTAGTTTAACTGTAAGTGAAGGAGGATTTTTTCTTTAATAAAGTTGCTTTATCTATTGCTCCTTCACACATATTTTACTATAAAGCTCATGTCCTCAGAACATAGAAGCCCATGTGCCTTGTTGTAAAGGGTTGCTTAAGTTAATCTAAAAAGTTTAATTTACTTTGGGGTAGGCGAGCGAGTCTTACAGCTCAGTGAAAGTAGAATTACAACCTCTCTCCTCCCTATGTACAATAGCTTAAGCCTCTGTAACTTGTGGGAATAGTACATACAAGGGAAGAATGAGGTTTAAAAGAAGGCAGTATTTGAATGAGCTATGTAATGTTTGGCTGACAATGACTGGATAGATTATAAGTGATGTATAATGTTTGCAACTAAAATCATGTCAGTATGGTTTGTGACGTATGATATTTGCAACAAAAATGATGTCAACATGGTTTATTTTCCTTTATGTAAATGTATGATTGCCTATGTCATACATGATAATTTAATAAAGATGTTTCCTGTAAAAAAAATAATAATAATAATTAAAAAAAGAAACTAGCGTAGGTTTGTGACTACCCATCCAGTCATCAAGACTAAGCTTAAAGGTAGTTATAATAGCACTTTGACCTGTAGTGGTAACTTATTCCATAGGCTAGTAAAACTTTAAGAAAACTATCCCTACAGTGAGTCTTGTTAATTTGTTATCGGAAATTTAGATGCCTAGTATGATTGTTTTGAGAACCACTGGTTAGTGAAGCAACAGGAGGGCAAATAGGACTGGGTCATTCACTGCTCTAAAAATGAGATACAGGTCATGTTGGAGAAGTCAGGCAGCTATTGAGTATAAGAAGATACATGCAAATCTATCAAGATAGTCAAAGGATTTAACAACTTCAGTTTTCTTTGGGGCCCTTTCACTTGAATGATATACTTGGACTTGTATATATCAAGGGGAGTATTGTATTTCATGATGGTTCTGATGAAGAGTACAGTAGTAGGCTGACTTCTCTGGATTTGGAAGATATTCCCCTGAAAATTAACTGGGCCAGATAGAAAGATTTCCAGACTATGGTGGAAGCATGATTATCATGTGTGATCAGTTGTGCATGAGTGCAGCTTATAAAGAAAGTGGCACCAGAACTCTATCATTTACTTCATCTGCATGGAACATGGTACATGCTACTGAAGTGGTTAATCAGGAGAAAAAAAAAACAAATTCTTCATTTCAAGCTCATATTATTGTCTTCTTCCTTGGACAGCCAAATGTATAAAACATTTTAATCCACGTGAACAACTCATACTGTTCTAGTTCTTCAGTTTTCAGCCTATGATGATAGTTTAGGTCTTACTCAAATTTCTTTGTAATATATTTTGCAGTGCAAAATTCTCATTTTAGCTTAGCCTGAATTAAAATATGCATTTAATGTCTAATTCCTTACTCCTGGCAAAAATTCCCCTAAACATCCAGATAATTCTATTAATAGTATCGTGTGATCATCTTATTTTTTTTGTACTCAGTGCTTGGTTGAGGAAACTATGTAAGACGCTAATAGTTACTGTTGTGATAGAGTAGCAAATGTCAAACTACCTACTCAGTATTGACACAAAGGCATTCCTCTTTCAGGTATGCATTGGCTGTTGTTTAACGCTTATATTTTACTCCACGTTTTCCTGTGCTCAGACTGTGTGAAAAGTATATTTCTTGAATCATTCCACAAACCTAGTAATCAAACAGAAAGTAATTCAGTGGACTTAAGAGATTAAAGGTAAGGACACAACGGAGAATACTGGAATGTTCTATGCTGTTCTTAGAGGGTGTATTACTGAAATGTTTTAAAGTTCATGAGAAATAAGAAGTAAAACATAAACATGGTTTTACTGTCGGATTATAACCGAACTACAAAGGGAAATAAAGCCATGATTAAAGACTTGGATGTTCCCTAGTGAGAGAAACGTATTAGAAACTAAGAGAGCCACCCAAGTTAAAAATGCTGATTAAAATGTTAGATGGTAGATCTGAACAAGACTTAGTCACCAAAGTCAGATTTAAGTGGTTATATAACTATATAAACAAAATGAGACACATGAAACAGGAGGGACTAAGCTTTTTGATTAAAAGGAGGAGTCTAGTGCTGTTGAGGAGAACAGTAATAGAGTTAAAGTATATCTTGTTAGCATTTTATCTTTTAAGAGTAATGATAGCATGCATTTAAAACAGTGTGAATACAACAGCTCCCATGGTTATATTATGGATGTTATCATGATAATACCATGTACAGCCTCTGTGGGACAGTTAATGTTTCTGGAGCAGTCTTTTGAAAAATTAAAAATAAGCATTTTAGAACTAATGTTGCTAATGTTCATCACCTCTGTTGGCAGTTGCATCATCCCAGATGCATGAAAACAGGCAGCCGTTGCTCAGATCCACGAAGATTAATTAAACAGAATTGCTAGCTTAAATTCTGTGTGCAAGTGCGGAATGTATTTGCATCCATGCTGGTGTGCGTTCATGCCACTCACTGTCCACCTTAAAGCACAAGACGCTTGCACCGCATTTTTTTTAATTGCTAAAGCCTTCCGCTCAACCCACAGCTTTAAAAGTGGGAGGGTGTTCACCCTCCCCCTCGTCCTCTGATTCTGGCACCATTGGACAGAACTATGGAAGTGGTGGGTGGGCACAAACACCACAATACAGTTGGGACGTACTCAGAGACAGAGCGCCAAGAAGACTGCAAACTTTAGAGAATGAGAAAAATTAATTATGCTAAATAAATAAATGAAATTTGCGCCCTTTATGAGGACAGCCTAAATGATGCCCTAGGCGATCGCCTACTTCGCCTATGCCTAAGGCCGGCCGTGGTGCCTAACCCTGCTACAATACTGAGTTCTGTCCTGCCAACAGCTACCATCTTCTCAATGACAGATATTTCTTCTGCTTTCTTCTCTACACCTATCCACCCCACCAGCCAGTATTATTTTGCCTTTACAAACAAAGGACAACAATATACGTGGATGAGATTACCTCAAGGATATGTAGAATCACCTACTTTTTTCTCCAGAGAAATGAAAATGCAATTAGATAAAATTCAGTGTCCATGTGGGTCTACCTTAATATAGTATTTAGGCAATATGCTTTTAGCTTCAAACTCTTACTCTGGCTGTAGGCAAAACACTATTTATTTATTTAGCATTTGTTTACTGGTAAAGTCGGATTTGGCACAAAGCCAATTTTCAGCAGAGACCCAGTGAGAAACACTCCAGACAATTATCTTTGTAATGTGGGAGGAAGCCAGAGCACCTGGAGGAAACCTACATGAACACAGGGAAGACATGCAGAGTCCACACAGAAAGCAGCCCAGCTGAGAATTGAACTGGAGAACTTCTTACTGTGAGACAACAACAGAACCACTGCACCATGTAATCTTCCTTTTTCCCAAATTAGCAGAATTGGGATTTAAGGTTAATAAAGCAAAACTGCTGTTGTGGAAACCCCAAGCTCAATATTTAGGACATTTCATGTCAGAAAGCTCTCAGCAAATTGCACCTTCATGAATTACTACTATTTAAGCTGCACCACAGTCTATAATGTTAAAAAAACCTACGTTTTTTTCTGGGACAGAGTACTGGGGCAGTGGATTTCTAATTATGCTGAAGTAGTATAAATATTGTTAGAATGACTAATAAAGGCAGTCCTGAACACCATGCCATGGCAGGAACAAGAAGAAGCTTTTGCCCAACTAAAATCTTTACTTTCTAATGCTCCAGCTCCTGGATCACCCGAGTAATCAAAGAGATTTTTTTATTTTCTGTTGAGAAAGAAGCAAAGTAGAAATGTCAGCTGCTCCACCTCTAGGACATGAGACTTTTGAGACAGTTCTACATTCTATAGAGGCATTGTTACTGAGAAATGAAACGCAATATTTATCTACTACATAACTCTCTTACTGATCTGCAAATATATAGAAACCAGTATATATATTTTTTTATAATTTGCACATTCCTTACATCTGTGTTGCAACTGTTTCCCCACCTCCCATCATTTCCTGCCTTGTCTTTCGGCTGATATAATTTAGCTAGTGCTGTGTCTCCTTTTAATTAACAACCTGTATTCAAACTGGAACCTTAGTTTGAGAGACAGCCTTACAGAACTATCTGCAAGTATATAGAGCTGAGTATATTTTCTGTGTTATTCTGTATTATAGAGCTAAATTGTCTGCTTGATATCTGTGTCTTACTGCTCTGCAAATATATAGAAAACAGTATATATATTTTTTTATAATTTGCACATTCCTTACATCTGTGTTGAAACTGTTTCCCCACCCCCCTCATTTCCTGCCTTGTCTTTCAGCTGATATAATTTAGCTAGTGCTGTGTCTCCTTTTAATTAACAACCTGTATTCAAACTGGAACCTTAGTTTGAGAGACAGACTTACAGAACTATCTGCAAGTATATAGAGCTGAGTATATTTTCTGTGTTATTCTGTATTATAGAGCTAAATTGCTTGCTTGATATCTGTGTCTTACTGCTCTGCAAATATATTGAAAACAGTATATATATTTTTTTATAATTTGCACATTCCTTACATCTGTGTTGAAACTGTTTCCCCACCCCCCTCATTTCCTGCCTTGTCTTTCAGCTGATATAATTTAGCTAGTGCTGTGTCTCCTTTTAATTAACAACCTGTATTCAAACTGGAACCTTAGTTTGAGAGACAGCCTTGCAGAACTATCTGCAAGTATATAGAGCTGAGTATATTTTCTGTGTTATTCTGTATTATAGAGCTAAATTGTCTGCTTGATATCTGTGTCTTACTGCTCTGCAAATATATAGAAAACAGTATATATATTTTTTTAAATTTGCACATTCCTTACATCTGTGTTGAAACTGTTTCCCCACCCCCTCATTTCCTGCCTTGTCTTTCAGCTGATATAATTTAGCTAGTGCTGTGTCTCCTTTTAATTAACAACCTGTATTCAAACTGGAACCTTAGTTTGAGAGACAGCCTTACAGAACTATCTGCAAGTATATAGAGCTGAGTATATTTTCTGTGTTATTCTGTATTATAGAGCTAAATTGTCTGCCTGATATCTGTGTCTTACTGCTCTGCAAATATATAGAAAACAGTATATATATATTTTTATAATTTGCACATTCCTTACATCGGTGTTGAAACTGTTTCCCCACCCCCCTCATTTCCTGCCTTGTCTTTCAGCTGATATAATTTAGCTAGTGTTGTGTCTCCTTTTAATTAACAACCTGTATTCAAACTGGAACCTTAGTTTGAGAGACAGCCTTACAGAACTATCTGCAAGTATATAGAGCTGAGTATATTTTCTGTGTTATTCTGTATTATAGAGCTAAATTGTCTGCTTGATATCTGTGTCTTACTGCTCTGCAAATACATAGAAAACAGTATATATTTTTTTATAATTTGCACATTCTTTACATCTGTGTTGAAACTGTTTCCCCACCCCCCGTCATTTCCTGCCTTGTCTTTCAGCTGATATAATTTAGCTAGTGCTGTGTCTCCTTTTAATTAACAACCTGTATTCAAACTGGAACCTTAGTTTGAGAGACAGCCTTACAGAACTATCTGCAAGTATATAGAGCTGAGTATATTTTCTGTGTTATTCTGTATTATAGAGCTAAATTGTCTGCTTGATATCTGTGTCTTACTGCTCTGCAAATATATAGAAAACAGTATATATATATTTTTATAATTTGCACATTCCTTACATCGGTGTTGAAACTGTTTCCCCACCCCCCCTCATTTCCTGCCTTGTCTTTCAGCTGATATAATTTAGCTAGTGCTGTGTCTCCTTTTAATTAACAACCTGTATTCAAACTGGAACCTTAGTTTGAGAGACAGCCTTACAGAACTATCTGCAAGTATATAGAGCTGAGTATATTTTCTGTGTTATTCTGTATTATAGAGCTAAATTGTCTGCTTGATATCTGTGTCTTACTGCTCTGCAAATATATAGAAAACAGTATATATTTTTTTTATAATTTGCACATTCCTTACATCTGTGTTGAAACTGTTTCCCCACCCCCTCATTTCCTGCCTTGTCTTTCAGCTGATATAATTTAGCTAGTGCTGTGTCTCCTTTTAATTAACAACCTGTATTCAAACTGGAACCTTAGTTTGAGAGACAGACTTACAGAACTATCTGCAAGTATATAGAGCTGAGTATATTTTCTGCATTATTCTGTATTATAGAGCTAAATTGTCTGCTTGATATCTGTGTCTTACTGCTCTGCAAATATATAGAAAACAGTATATATTTTATTTGCACATTCCTTACATCTGTGTTGAAACTGTTCCCCCCTCATTTCCTGCCTTGTCTTTCAGCTGATATAATTTAGCTAGTGCTGTGTTTCCTTTTAATTAACAACCTGTATTCAAACTGGAACCTTAGTTTGAGAGACAGCCTTACAGAACTATCTGCAAGTATATAGAGCTGAGTATATTTTCTGTGTTATTCTGTATTATAGAGCTAAATTGTCTGCTTGATATCTGTGTCTTACTGCTCTGCAAATATATAGAAAACAGTATATATATGTTTTTTATAATTTGCACATTCCTTACATCTGTGTTGAAACTGTTTCCCCACCCCCCTCATTTCCTGCCTTGTCTTTCAGCTGATATAATTTAGCTAGTGCTGTGTCTCCTTTTAATTAACAACCTGTATTCAAACTGGAACCTTAGTTTGAGAGACAGCCTTGCAGAACTATCTGCAAGTATATAGAGCTGAGTATATTTTCTGTGTTATTCTGTATTATAGAGCTAAATTGTCTGCTTGATATCTGTGTCTTACTGCTCTGCAAATATATAGAAAACAGTATATATATATTTTTATAATTTGTTCATTCCTTACATCTGTGTTGAAACTGTTTCCCCACCCCCCGTCATTTCCTGCCTTGTCTTTCAGCTGATATAATTTAGCTAGTGCTGTGTCTCCTTTTAATTAACAACCTGTATTCAAACTGGAACCTTAGTTTGAGAGACAGCCTTACAGAACTATCTGCAAGTATATAGAGCTGAGTATATTTTCTGCATTATTCTGTATTATAGAGCTAAATTGTCTGCTTGATATCTGTGTCTTACTGCTCTGCAAATATATAGAAAACAGTATATATTTTTTTATAATTTGCACATTCCTTACATCTGTGTTGAAACTGTTCCCCAGCCCCCGTCATTTCCTGCCTTGTCTTTCAGCTGATATAATTTAGCTAGTGCTGTGTCTCCTTTTAATTAACAACCTGTATTCAAACTGGAACCTTAGTTTGAGAGACAGCCTTACAGAACTATCTGCAAGTATATAGAGCTGAGTATATTTTCTGTGTTATTCTGTATTATAGAGCTAAATTGTCTGCTTGATATCTGTGTCTTACTGCTCTGCAAATATATAGAAAACAGTATATATATATTTTTATAATTTGCACATTCCTTACATCGGTGTTGAAACTGTTTCCCCACCCCCCCTCATTTCCTGCCTTGTCTTTCAGCTGATATAATTTAGCTAGTGCTGTGTCTCCTTTTAATTAACAACCTGTATTCAAACTGGAACCTTAGTTTGAGAGACAGCCTTACAGAACTATCTGCAAGTATATAGAGCTGAGTATATTTTCTGTGTTATTCTGTATTATAGAGCTAAATTGTCTGCTTGATATCTGTGTCTTACTGCTCTGCAAATATATAGAAAACAGTATATATTTTTTATAATTTGCACATTCCTTACATCTGTGTTGAAACTGTTCCCCCACCCCCCGTCATTTCCTGCCTTGTCTTTCAGCTGATATAATTTAGCTAGTGCTGTGTCTCCTTTTAATTAACAACCTGTATTCAAACTGGAACCTTAGTTTGAGAGACAGCCTTACAGAACTATCTGCAAGTATATAGAGCTGAGTATATTTTCTGTGTTATTCTGTATTATAGAGCTAAATTGTCTGCTTGATATCTGTGTCTTACTGCTCTGCAAATACATAGAAAACAGTATATATATTTTTTTATAATTTGCACATTCCTTACATCTGTGTTGAAACTGTTTCCCCACCCCCTCCCTATTCTTGGTTGTAGTTTAAATTTGGTGGCTTTTGCAGTTCCCGCCCCACTGTAGATTTGATCTAAGACACTCCCCCAGGACATCTCTTTACCGCATTCTACCTAATAAACCCTTTCTGCACTTGCTTTTAGTCCTTTTTAATTTAATTACATTTTTTCAAACTGTGTGTGGACTAATATTGCTACATATTCAAGTGTGCCAGCTTGCACTGCATGAGAATTGTATTTACTACTGCTTTTGCTACTTTTCTGAAAAAAAAAATTCATCTGCTTTTACTGTACTTGTGCTTCTTCCTACTTTATTTTGCTTTTGCGTCATCTTAAAAGTTCTCAATTGTATTTATTACTGCTTGGTGTAACTCATTCTAAGCCTTTTAGTTTAAACACTTGGGCTTCAGACCAGTTGTTTTACATTGAGAGGGTTTGTGGTCTGCACTGTAGTGGCAGAACAGGTAGCTTACATCCTTCTAAATTGGGAACTGCTGATTGAGGGCTCAGTGTCTGTTATTCTAAAAGTGTATTAATTCTGGTTTAAGCTCTTGGGCTTTCAGGCCAGTTATTTTACATTAAGAGGGTTCGTGGTCTGCACTCTTGTGGGAGGAGAGGCTGGACTCTGCCCTTCTGAGCTGGAAATTTCTGGTTGAAGGCTAATAGTGCATGCATATCTGAATTGCTTCTTACTGAAATTGGTACACCTTTTTGCTGTAGCATAGACTAGATCCAGGCCTGCTGAATCTAGCTTTGTTTGTCTAACTTGAGCACTAATCCAGGCATTATTTAAAGTATTCAGTTGTATTTATTACTGCTTGGTAGTAACTTGGTTAAAGTGTAGCTATAATTCTAAGTCTTTTGGATTAAGCACTTGGGCTTCAGACCAGTTGTTCTACATTAGGAAGGTTTGTGGTATGCACTGTGGTGGCAGGACAGGTAGCTTTCATCCTTCTAAGTTGGGAACTGCTGATTGAGGGCTCAGTGTCTGTTATTCTAAAAGTGTATTAATTCTGGTTTAAGCACTTGGTCTTTCAGGCCAGTTATTTTACATTAAGAGGGTTTGTGGTCTGCACTCTTGTGGGAGGAGAGGCTGGACTCTGCCCTTCTGAGCTGGGAATTTCTGGTTAAAGGTTTATAGTGCCTGAATATTTGAACTGTAGCTTACTGAAATTGGTACACCTTGTTTGCTGTAGCATAGACTAAATCCAGGCCTGCTGAATCTAGCTTTGTTTGTATGCTTGTTATTTCCCTGGAACACTAATTCCACCTAAAACGCGGCTTCTCAGCGCTTCTGTGGATCCCTAGTAATATCTGCATTGCTTACTGTACTTATTTCCTTGCTTCGCTTGAAAGAAAGTTACTGTTTGTCATTTTTGCATTTAAGTTACCTGTAACACATTGCACTTGTTACCTGGCACTTGCTCACTAAAGCAATTATAAGTCAGCACTAAAAATTAAAAGCACTACACCCTCACTCCCCATTGGTCCTAGTTTTCAATTATAAAGGAATTCCCAATATTATTCTAGCATGTCCAAAGGTCAGTTGTCAATCTCCTCTCTAGTCCAGCTGGTGAATATGGGAATCTTGAGGCAATGTTACAACTGCCTCATGTACACAGACAACCCTCTCCTCCTCCCAACAAATTCCAACACATGTGAGAGATGCAACCATATAGCCAAACTGGAGGCTAAGCTCTCTCAACTCAGTACTGGCATAACCAGTCAGGAGGAGAAGGAAACCACACTCACTACAATTCCAGTCTCACATAGACCTACTACGACAGCAAACCAAACACATAATCACACAAAAACATACTCGGAGGCTCTAAATAAAGATCTGCCTAAGCAGCAGAGACCTCCAAAGCAGACATCCAAGCAACCGCTACCCCAAAACAAAACACGTGCAACACATATCTCACAAAGCCAGTGTGCCGAACAGTCACAGCCCTTAAGGCTAAACAACACACCTGATACACTTGTAATAGGTGACTCTATCATCAGGCACACTGACGTCCCGCTCACCAGGCTGAACAAGGAGAAGGTCATGGTGAGCAGCCTGTCTGGCGCTAGGATCTGCCACATAACACAAGCACTCAGGTCACTCCAAGGCAAGTACAAATATGACTCAGTCATTGTCCATGCTGGTGTGAATGACCTGGGACGTACCTCCCTGGACTACATGAAAAGAGACATAGAGGAGCTCTCTGAGCATGTAGCCCAGGCTGGTATGACCCTGACCTTGAGTAGCATCTTCCCTCACCAAGAATGATGCCACAATATGAAGACAAGATGATCAATTTCAACAATTGTCTTAAGTATTGGTGTCATTCAAAGGGGATCCAATGCCTGTCAGCTTGGGATGATATGCACGACAAGCCACGATGCTTTGCTAGGGACGGCTTGCACCTGTCACCCCTGGGCTTTTGGATATTGGCAAAGGCTCTTGCTACCCCCATAGTGCCTTTTTTAGGCAAGGCTCAAAAGACAAACCCACCTCCATAGGTATCACAAGGGATAAGAAACTAAGAGTAATGCTACTCAACGCCAGAAGTCTAAACCTCAAGATGCACACACTCAAAACTCTCCTTAGCATGGAGAACCTCGATATCTGTGCAGTAACAGAAACCTGGTTCAGGACTCCCGAGAGCACCCCAGCACTACCAGGTTATACCTCATACCATGCTTTTCGGCCCCAAAACTTGGACCGAACCACAAAAGGAGGGGGAGTATCGATATTCATCAAAGATATCCACACCTCCAGGTTGGTGGCAAAGCATAAAGCATCAGAGACTATCCATGTGCAACTAACAGTGGGTAAAACTGCCTTCCAGTTTATAGCCTGCTACAGACCACCCTCCCAAACCCAGGAACCCCACTCGGCCTTCCTGAGAACACTGGAAAATATGAAGGTCTCTCCGAACACCATTATATTGGGCGACTTCAACTACCCAAACATAGACTGGGAGCATTACTCTAGCTCCAACACCCTTGCCCAAAGGTTCCTAGAATTCATAAACTCAAATGCTATGGAACAACTTGTTACCACTCCCACAAGAGGGGAAAACATACTGGACCTGATCATCACCAACATGGAGACTCTATGCTCCAGACCAGAAGTGTATCCCTCACTGGTAAGATCAGACCATAAACTGATCTCACTGGATATTCACATCCCGACCCCACCCCCTGCCCAGAAAACCACAGTGAAAATCTTCTCTAAAGCAAATTTCACACTCCTCAAAACTGAGGTGGAATCCTTCAAAGTCCCCAGGCCTGTGGAAAATATGGCCCAGACTGCAGAATCCTTTATAAATGCATTCTAGGAACACCTTCAGGAATGCATGGATCATGCAATCCCAAATAAAACCAAGACCCAATCCTCCAAAGGCAGATGACCTGTCTGGTGGACCCCAGCCATAAACAAACTATACAATAGAAGGAGGAAGCTACTACATGATAGAGCAAAATCCCAAAAAGGGAAGGCATCTCTGATCAGTATTAGCAAAAAAATAAGGGCACTCATAAAATCGTCAGAGGCCAGCTTTGAGAGAAAAATTGCACAGGACACTAAGGATAATCACAAGGCTTTCTTTAGTTATGTTAGGAACCTGGGTGAGAATTCCCAGATATGCTCAGAATTAGTCCAAAATGACAAAAAATACACCGAACCCACAGACATTGCCAACATCCTAGCTGACAGGTTCAGCGCAAACTCCCCCTCCCACCAAAGGGCAAATATCTATCCCAGCAGAGTGCTGCCCCTGACATCTCAGATGCTCAGGTGGGAGCCGCCCTCTCCAAAGCAAAAAACACAGCATCAATGGGAGCAGACGGTGTCCCAGGCTGCATCCTACATGAACTCCAAGAAGAGCTAAACCCAAACATAAAACTACTGTTCAATCTCAGCCTTACTACAGGATATGTACCCAAAGAGTGGCGTACAGCAACAGTGGTCCCTCTCCACAAAGGTGGTGCCTCAACGGACCCTGGAAACTATCGCCCCATAAGCCTGACTAGCTTGGTCTGCAAAGCTATGGAAAGGATCATCATGGACCTCATAAATAAAGATATTGGGGACCTACAGACACTGGAAACTACCCAGTTCAGCTTTGTTAAGGGCAGATCCTGCCTCTTAAACCTGGTTGACTTCTTTGAAACAGTCACCAAGGCCATTGACAAAGGGAAGGTGGTCCACACAGCCTATCTGAACCTCGCAAAAGCCTTCGATACAATACCCCACTCGGGCATTATAGATAAGCTCACCAGCTTAAATATACACCCCTATGTCACTAGATGGGTTGCAAACTGGCTCAAGGACAGAACCCACATGGTTAGAATTGCTGGAGCCATGTCAGACTCCAAACCAGTTACAAGTGGCATCCCACAAGGCTCAGTCCTGGGACCTCTCTTGTTTGGTATATATTTCTTGGAGGTACAGGCCAACACGGAAGGACTGTGGCTGACCAAGTTCGCAGATGACTGCAAACTGGGTGCCATAATCGACTCTCCAGCCGACACAAGCATCCTCCAAAAGGGCCTCATAGAAACAGACAACTGGTGCCAGAGCCATGGCCTCAAGCTAAACGCCAAAAAGTGTATAGTCATCCCCTTTGGCAAAAACAAAGTGCCCACAAATTACCACATAGGTGGTAATCCATTAAGTACAGAAGAAGTAGTTAGGGACCTGGGGACCCAAGTTGATAGCAATCTCTCATTTGACAACCACGTGGCCAAAGTGGTTAGAAAAACATTTTATATAGCCCACCTAATCATGAAGGAATTCACATGTAGATTAGGGGAGGTCATCGTTCATAGGTTCATAGGTTCATAGATCAATACTAGGCTAACTGCCCTTGCGAGTCATTTTAAGCCTAGCCAATTTTCCCTTGGGAGACTTGAACCCTGCACCTTGTGTTTGTAAGGCAAACACCTTAACCATTAGGCCACCCTCCCAACCCTATTGTGCCTCTTTACTCATCCCTCATCAGGCCCATAATTGAGTACAATGCCCCTTTTGGGATGTACCTTACCAAACACCTGCAGCAACTGGAAAGACCCCAAAAGTACCTCACCAAGAGGATCAAAGGGCTCAAACAGATGCCATATGCTGCCCGGTTAAAGAAACTCCAGCTGTACTCAGTAGCATAGCGCCTGCTCAGAGGCAATCTGTGCCTGACGTATAAAGCCATGTCCAACCCGGAATTAATGAACATGCTGCACCTCAAAAAATCCAAATCCCATCGAGCTACACGCTCGAGAGACTTGAACCTCAGCACTGAAATAAATAGGACATGCTGGAGGGACAGATTCATAACCCAGAGGCTCCCTTCACTCTGGAATAAAATCCCAGTCCAGGTTAGGCAGAGTCCCTCATTGACTCTCTTCAAGAGGAATCTTGATGAGTGGATGGGAGATCATAGGTTTACCCCAGGTATCACTTCTGTGTCACTGTTAGACAGAGGCACAGTATACTAACGTTGAAAAAGGGCATAGCAAAATTAATTTAAAATGGGTGGCGAAAGCCAAACACACTCTGGCTAGGCTTATAAATGCCCTAGGGCAGATAGCCTAGTATGAACCTATGAACCTAAGAGAACCACATGATTTGTGTTTTTGTAGTTAACCATGTGCTTCCTCTTAAGTCAGATTTAAAGGATGCCCCATTACCATATTCTGAGTTACTTATATTTGTTGATGGATCTGGTGTTCAAGGGGAAGATGGCACATTAGTAGCAACATTTTCCACATGCACATAGAATAAAAAAATGTTGACAGGACAATTAAACGGAAATGTGTCAACTCAAGTAGCCAAACTTGCAGCAATCAGTGAAGCATGCAAGTTAGCAAAGAACAAAATAGTTACAATTTTCACAGGTTCGTGCTATGCTTATGGGGTAGTTCATGATTTTGCGACATTTTGTAGAGAAAGAGGGTACCTAACATCAATGGGGACAGTTATTAAGAATTCTGTTCTTGTTCATGAATGTTTGAATGCATTTTTATTACCCAAGGAAATAGCTTGTGGTCAAGTGTGCCACACATAAGACTGATGATTTTTATATTTTACAAAATAAATATGTGTGTGACATGTTTAGAGCACAATATATCAAAATGTATTTCTGTCCCTACACAGTCTTTGGAAAAGCTGTGATAATGCCATTTTGTTGCATACAGTAGGATTTCACTGAACTTCAACAGTGTCAAAAGAATAAATATGTTTTGATAATTGTAGATGTGTTTTCTGGATAGGCTGAAGCTACAATGATGCAACTGCAATCAGCAAAAGCCTTTTACAAGAAGCGATACTCAGCTTTGGTGTTCCTTATTGTTTTCAGTCTGAAAGGGAATACATTTTACCTCTCAGATTGTAGAGCAAGTTTTTTTAAAGTAAACATACAATTATCATTACCCACAAAGGCCCCCACCTTCATCAACTGTTTTTGTAAACAAGAAATATCTTTATTAAATGATTACGTATGACACAGGCAATCTTACATTTCTATAAATAAAAAATAAACCATATCTTCACATATTTTTAGTTGCAAACATTATACATCACTTATAATCTATCCCATCATTGTCAGTCAGACATTACATAGCTTATTCAAATCCTGGCTTCTTTTAAACCTTGTTCCTCGTCTACATGTATTATTCCCACAATTCCCATTTTTCCTAAGTAATTTCCTCCTGCCCTTTTCTAAAGAGCCCAGTCCCAGACATTTTATCTCATTTATCATATTCACTACTTCTAGTAAAGTTGGTTTAGACTTTGATTTCCACTTTTTAGAAACTGCTTTTTTTGGCAGCCACCAGAATTAGACTCAGCAAGGCCTTACTATGTCTAGGCAATTTTGAATCTGTATCATAGCTTAAAAAAATAATTTCTTTAGTTATACCAATTTTTTCATCCAGTGTCTCTAAAAGAGCAGTGTGCAGGAAATATTTAAAGTCTGCCACCTCATTACCATCTGCAAGCAATGATCCTAAATCTTCTAGACTTTGTTGTGTATTTGAGAGACATACATATATTTCCCATTTATTTTGTATGCTCTACTAATTATTCTCTTTTTAACAGCAGCTTCTGTTCTAAGTTGTACTAAAATCTTTACCAGTGCTGGTCTTTCATGCAGGATACCCCTGTTTTTTCCTTTGCCTATACTCTGATATCAGTCCTTGATGGGGAAGGCAATCACTATCCTGCAGTCCAAATAAATTCTTGGCCTCTTCCCATTGTACATTACAGAGTCGATTACCTGAACTAATTGGGACCTAGGGTAGTTTGGATACTCAAACTGTTTGGATAATCAAACATATAATTGAACCAGATTAAAAAAAAAAAAAAAATCTAAAATCATGCTTTTTTTTCTGCATGCAATATACTTTTCAACCACTCACCGATTCCAGTGGACAATAAAGAATATTTTATACACAAGAGCAGGCTACAAGCTCAAAACACATGCTCAAGCAAATACATATGTTGTCGTTGTTGTCTTTCGGCTTTTCCCAGTTAGGGGTCGCCACAGCGGAACTCCTGTCCACTAATGATTGGCAGTAGATTTTCACGAATGCCGAGGTGCCAGCTCAACGTTCGACCTTCAACGAAGGCACACCCATTTACACATGTCTTTCGAATGCCCACCCAACCGCAGGGAGGACATGCAGACTCCACACAGAAGGCACTCCCCGCACTCCAGCCGAGAATCGAACGGGAGAACCTCAAGCAAATACATATAATGTTTACATATTCAGACTTTATGACTTTTCCTATCTGAAAACTTTGGAAGGCTGGTTCTGATAACTGACGTTGAGATAATCGATTCTACTGTATTACCTTTCCCTCTCTAATTATTTTCTACCAACACCTTGGATCTTTAACTATTTTACTCCAATAAAGCTTCATCAATTGTTGAGAGAATTAATCAGACTGAAAACTAGATTTGCTAAACTGTGTGAAAAAACTAGTCTCAAATGGCCAGAGGCATTGCCTCTGTGTTATTTAGTATATTAAGTGCTTTTAGTAGTACTAGATTTGATGAAAGGAGATACTGCCCGCTTAGCTAGCTGGAATTTTTTTAAATAATTACATGTCATTTGTAAATATCAAATTGATTCATACAAGATGCTGGTGTTACAAATGTATTAGATGATATAAAGTAAAATATTTTCCCCCAAAGCAATTATGAAATAAGAAATGTCTGCTATGATGCAAAAGAAAAATATACATTTTATTAATACAAGGTTTGAAATAAATGTTTCTTTCTAAAAAGCAGAAATGCAAGGCTTAAACTGCAAAGTTAAAAATAAATACAGAAAGTATGATGTCCTTAGCAACAAATTATCTCAGTCAGATAACTGCTAGAGAAATTTCTGAGGAAATAAAACATGCTTAGTTTAATATATGTTGTTTAAAACTGGTTCACAAAAAGAAGAACATGTCGAGTTTAGCTTGTTTGTGAAGACATGGTTGTGGGCTTAGGCTTAAACTGATACAGTAAAACGGCATCCTGTTATGACTGACTGAAGCATACAGAGAAACATTTGATATTTTTAACAGGGATTTTTTGTGAGCTTTCAGATGCAGAAATGAAAGAAATAAAATACAGACACTTCAACTGATGCAAAGATGACATGGAACAAGAATCAGTCATGCAAACCACAAGGACACTAGGAAATAATGTCTGCTGCTATCAAAAAAAGAATATATAAGCTGAACATTGCTTGCTTTTCTGGAGAGCTGTCTTGATCAAGTGTGCATTGATCCTAGACACAACACAGTTTGTGAGAAGCAAAGACATTTTTCTGGCTATGTTATAATAGAATTGAAATAACTCAGACAGTGTAACTGCTTGGACATAGTAAACTATAACGGAAACAGCAGTACGTTGTAAGTCTGGTTATTCTGTCATTATAAATAATTTAACATTAGAACTGTATGTCATGTGTATATCAAACTGATTTGTACAGCCATTTGTATTGAAAATGTATTTGTAAAGTGCTTATGTTGAAATGTATGCACAGTATGCCTTATTGGAGAAAACAGAAATGTGCATTGACTATTGGAACTGTTTAAATGTATATGTTTTAATGAAGGAAACTGGATGGTTAACCTCAGTCCAGCAAACTTTAGAAAAATATTTGAAATCAAATAATTTTATAGGCTAGGCCATAAAGATGCTATCTCACAGGTTTCAATGCAGCCAGAGACACAAAGTCTGTACTAGGAAGATTTCCGTATTGTCTTTGGGGTGAACTAATTACATTCTGGAAGCATGGAGGTATGCAATTGTTTTATGACTTCCAGCACCTTGCAAAGATCTGAGCAAAAGCCCTTGTGTGTGTATTTTTACAGGTATAAGTCCTACCAGCTTCCAGCAATGGGGGTTATCCATGGGAATTAGAAGTCAGATGACCAGAAATTATGTCATTCTGCAAGCTATCCCAGCAGTAATATTTTAGATATCATTTTGAAAAGTCTCTTGGTGAGACATCATTCTGTATTCTGTCTTAGACCTGACAACAAGAACAACCATTCACCACATCATCTGCCTTGTTCTGATTACGTTATTAGGGAAAAGTACAGTCAAGAATATAGTGAAGATTATTGAAACCACTTCGAAACAAACACGAAAATACCACCAAGACCAGGAATTATTACCTCCTTCAACATTTCAGCAAAAGTTCTTTTATTCGATAGCAAAAGTGAAGATTAGTTTAGATACTGTTTTTCTTTATTTGTTTGTGGCTGTCCTTCAATGTTGTTTTAAATATTTCCTGTGATTTTGAACTCTGATGTCACTGTGAATATATGCTTAGTATTTTCTTGTTTTTTTTATTATTGAATATATTTAAACTTCTCATTGTAGGTGATCTTTGTAGAGATATTTAATTTTTGAGAGTACTTGCATATTTATAAGGTGGCACTGTGTAGGCCATTCCTAATAACATTGCTCTTGGTCAAACTACCATTTGTATTACTATTAATATTACACAATACAATTGGACACCCTTTGTTAAGGGCCTTAAAGTATCTGGTGGCAGTGGTAACTAACTTATAGTCTGGGCAGAAGAGGGCATAGCTAGTAAACCTGTGCCAGCCTTTTCCAGGGGTGTGTGTGTGCGTGTGTGTGTGTGTGTGTGTGTGTGTGTGTGTGTGTGTGTGTGTGTGTGTGTGTGTGTGTGTGTGTGTGTGTGTGTCAGTTAAATGGGCAGGGACATGAAGCACTAGTTGGACAGAGATGGAGTTGGAGGGCTTGGCTTGGAACCCTGGCTAAGGACTCAACTCTATAGATGTGCCAGTGGGGAGCCTTATTGGAGATCTGGAGAAAATGAGCAGAATCAACCCTGGACTGACTGTAGTCTCTGTGTATCTTAAGGGAAATTGCACTTAATACAGAGAGCTGCATCCAGAAATACCGTGTGTGTACCTGTTACCCTCCCAGTGAACGTCCCCCAGAGGTATCAGTGGTGAGGATGGAGGCTCCTTAATTACTGGTCCAGTGGTGGGTCATCACACTATAAAATATTCCTCTAGATGAAATTCTCATGAGAAGACCAATACGAATGCTGCCGCACAAATCTGAAGTTACAAAATGGTGATGAATCTGTGTTTCTTTATTGCAAGAGTCCTTTCTCTGTCCTCCAGCACCTATATCCTAAGATAGTAGAAACATATTGCCAGGGGACATGGTTTTCATCAAGACATTCTCCAGGAAGCACTCCCTCCAACCACAATGGAAAGGGCCCTTTCTGGTTTTACTTGCAGCCACTATTTCCATCAAATGTGAAGGATCACCCACTTAGATTCACGTGTCACACATCAAGAAAGCCCTTTGTAGTGACAGTTATCGACAAGATGCTATTGACATCAATTCCGCTCTTTAATAATGAGCCAACTGTATTCCACACTGGAAGAAAAACAGGGAAACTAACGTATCTGGAAGTGAGACATAGTAATTTAGCAACATCACTGTGGTCAGAAATAAGGCTTAGTGATTCTTCTTAAATGCCAACAACATTATCAGCAACATCATATGCAATGCACAATGACTGGAAGTTGGCCCAAGATCTGGGCAATGATTCAGGTGACCAAGTGTCACTTGTGGAACTTCTACCAGCTCAGACTTCAGGATGACGTTAGTTTGATAATTAGTGTTATATGCACTACAAAAAGACAATTTATCATCCTTGTTTGCAAATAAGTTTCATAGGTGTTTACCAGACTAATGACCACAAGGGCTTTTTTAAGCTTAGGCATGCATCCCATATCTCTGACAAGTTCTGGTACCCTTGATAAGTGTAAGTAGGGGCTTGGGAGATGAAACATTTACAAGTAGGAGCTTGCAAGGTGAACCCTTTACATGTTGTCTGTGTCCATTACCGACACAGATGCTACATCAGGAATACATTTCCTATTCCCCATCCAATTGTCCAAGTTACACTTGAATTGGGTTAGGGAGGAACTCTGTTTCACATGGATGGGGAGCCTGTTCCATAGACATAATGCATGAATACATACCCATCTCTCCAGCAGGTCTTATTTATATCACAGGCAAGGTTTAAGTCTTTAGAATGGGTAATTCTGGTGCTTTTTGTTTTGTGGATCTGCAGGAGGTCCATCAGAGTGGGGTCTGACAATGCCCTGTATGCCAGACATAGATCTCCCCTCAACAGCCTGTAGGAGACAGAATACAGGGATATAGTCTTGAGGTGGTCTACATAGGACATGTTACTTACATCCTGCATTTTTTGAAACTCTGTGGCTGTTCCAGTTATTGGATATGCCTGGTTGGGTCCATACCATAGGAAGTATTATATTCAATGATAGGTCTGATGAATGTCGAATACAGTGGAACAATGACTTCCTTGGACCTAGAGGTTATTCTTTTGTTTATAAGCTGCACAACAGAGAATGATCTCCTCATTACTGAAGAAATGTGTTGGTCACGGGCTAGATGACTGTTGATGTGTGTCCCTAAGCCCCTGACTAATGTGATGGTCACGGGCTAGATGACTGTCGATGTGTGTCCCTAAGCCCCTGACTAATGTGATGGTCATGGGCTAGATGACTGTCGATGTGTGTCCCTAAGCCCCTGACTAATGTGATGGTCACGGGCTAGATGACTGTCGATGTGTGTCCCTAAGCCCCTGACTATCGGGTCAATTCTAAGGGATGTGTTGTCAGTATGATAGTTACCAGGGTTGGATGACTTCCCAAAGGATACTGTTATGAAGGATCGCCCTCTCTGATATGGATTCATCATTGTTTTCCTGTGTTTTCCTTTCTCCTCTGGAAACACTGGAACTGGAAGTACTGAACAATTCTTTATCCAGATAAGTATTTAACAAAAAACAGGGATAGGCATTTAGTTAAAACTGAGCAGGGAACACCAGACATTTATTCTAAATTTAATATGTTTTCTGCTGGATTACATAGTTATGCAAACACTATGAATGTCATTAACTGTTGCACATGATGAGGGTACGCCATTGTATTCCATTGTTTCCAATACCAGCAACTGAGGCTGAAATTGGAGCAGCATTTTGTATAGTCTTTTTTAACAAGAAATCAGAAAGCTCAGCATAATGTTACCCCCTTTGGACTGATTCCACTTCAGTGGTTAGTGACTGTTAAGGGACATACCTGGCATGTTAAAAATGGAATACTTTATGCAGGATCGAGTAACTGGATTTTACTTGAAAAATATATGAGGCTGAAGGGTTATGTATGGCAGCACTACATGAGTTTTATTATATCTGTGGAGATTAAACTTATCCATGATTACCAATAAACTGGTCAGGATGTTGTTATATGTTGTAGATCATGGAATTCCAGCTGTTCAACAAAAAAGGACTTTACCTAGTGGGAAAATTCACAATGCTTGCTGAAAGAACAAAGAACAGTACATTAAAGGAATATCACAAGTGGATATGGGTGGTGGTGTTATTTCAGGAGCAGGAATCCTGTCTATTTATGGGGCACTAAAGTCAATTTTGGGGGCTGGAAAATCTGTCTCAACTATTAGAAATATTAAGTAATGCTACATTTGAATCAATAAATCATGACAGTTAAAATGACTGCCCTATGCAGTGTGGAGCTGCAGAACAAAATGGCACTGGATTTCACCCTTGTTTCTAAGAGTGGTGCGCGCGCACTCTTTAATACTGAACACTGGCTATTTATTCCTGATAATGAGAATGCCATTTGTAGTCTCCTAGAGATTATACAAAATGTTGTGGAACTGTCTCATTCAAAGGAGGCTGACAGCTCTCAATGGGCATGGTAAATTAATTTGTTGTCTGGGTAGGAAGGAAGTATTTTGAATTTTTTAATGATAATTACCTTAATAATTACCTTATTTATTATATATTTTGGTATCATTTTATTCACATGACAAATGTTAACTGTAAAGCTTCTTGAAACTATAAAGCTTCTTGAATCAAGAAAAAGCATCAAATTACAAAATGTATATATTAAAAATAGAGTAGAAATATGGCCACACTGACCTTGACTGAAGAAAATCTTAATGAAGAAAGTATACTGAAAGATGTTTGTCAGATGTAAGAGAATTTGTCTGAGAGAGAGTGAGGCAGAAAAACATTCATGCTGTGTTTTATTCCATCTAAGCACAGACATGTTTTTATTGCTCACAAGATCAGATTTTCTAAGCATTTGTATAAGCATTGTGCATGTCAAGGGCAGAAAGAAACAGTATGAAATAAATGTCTGATTGCATGTAAAAAAAATATCCATCCGTTTCAAGACTTGTTTGTCCAGTCATTAGAAAATATATGGCATGAGTGATGGTACATAGCACCAAATGAGCAACTGTGAAGGAAGAAGTGGAATGATGGGAAAAGGTGTACTGAGAACATAATATTTTCTCTCTTTGGAATCCATCTTCTTTCAAGATGGATCCTAACAGCTTGGGCCTGTCCTTAGTTTTCTATTCTT
Source organism: Protopterus annectens (assembly GCF_019279795.1). NCBI lineage: Eukaryota > Metazoa > Chordata > Ceratodontiformes > Protopteridae > Protopterus > Protopterus annectens. Next base: position 1,322,562,478 of record NC_056743.1, read on the forward strand.
GCCAACATGGATAGTGTCAACCTACAAAGTTCCAACATTGAAGATCAGAACTTGTGCCTAATAAGGAAAGGTGAGATAAGGTGTTTAATAAGCAAAATGATATAAATGTGTTTAATTTCAATTGGTCAGTGGCTATTGTTTAGTAGATACAAAAATATTCTGCCTAGAAGCTTTGATAATATAAAAGAATAAAGTTTCTTGTATTTGAGAGACAAGCCCTTAATTGCATGCTCTCCCACATTCATATGGTCTAGCACATTCATGTGTTCTCTGTAATAAAGGAGATTATTCTTCTTTGCGGAACTGTGTTGCATGGATACTACTGCTCTTCCTACTCATTCTCACTAATGCACTTGGGGCATTAGTGAATGCACTGTCTGTTCCCTCTCATTCTCACTAATGCACTTGGGGCATTAGTGAATGCACTGTCTGTTCCCTCTCATTCTCACTAATGCATCTGGGGCATTAGTGAATGCACTGTCTGTTCCCTCTCATTCTCACTAATGCACTTGGGGCATTAGTGAATGCACTGTCTGTTCCCTACTCATTCTCACTAATGCACTTGGGGCACTTCTACCACATGTGAGAATCAAACCCTGCACCTTGTGTTTGTAAGGTAAACATCTTATCCATTATGCCTCACTTCCACTCCTTAGTAAATAAAAAATATCAGATGCGGCACAATGACAACAGTATGTATCTGATATGGACACATACAGCTAGTTTAAATCAAGTCATGCTGACTGATTTCAGTGTGAAGTGAAATGCACCACATGCAAAATACTGTAAAATTAGATTTCTGTCCTCTTATGTAGTCTTACACTGGACAATGCTCATAAGTGGAAGATTTGTGGACCAAAGCATCTTCATTGATTTGCAGTCACATACTAGAAAGAACAGGCTGTGTGGCAAACTCAGTCGTTACTTTGGTTCATTTTCTTGTATTATCCTACAGTGCACAACATTTTATTAGTGTTTTTAGCCATGCCTGTTTGCATACTACTCAACCTCTAAGCATTAGAAATTATAGTATTGGCCTATGAAAAATCATAGCAAGGGGTCCAATAGCTGGGGGTCCAAAACAGGAGCACTATCTTATGTTTCAGTACAGGAGTTTTTTTAGGTACTAGACCTCGTAATACTACGGATGATGAATCTTTGAATGTGTTTACTTTAGTTACTTAGTACCAATCTTATCCTTTAGTAGGTCTGATTTCATGAGGAACATCAGTACATCTAGGAGGAACAAGGCTAAATCTGAGGGTCAAAATCATTAGCTCTGTGTTTAATAACAGTTGAGAGGTGTGTGTGTGTGTGTGTGTGTGTGTGTGTGTGTGTGTGTGTGTGTGTGTGTGTGTGTGTGTGTGTGTGTTTATGCATGTGTGTGTTTGCATGTATGTGTGTGTGTATAACTGGTTGATCTTATATAATCATATGGAATTGTCTCACATAATGAAGTCTCAGCATTATGAGGACTATGACACCAGGTGGTTTGCTTCTCACAGCTCCCCAAACATTTTAGCCTACATTCCACAATCTCCCCACCCCTCTAGTCCACTTACCTGACTGTGCCCCCTATTTTTCAGATTCCTGGATCCAACACTACAGAGGGAGCATTACACACTGGCAAAGATGTATACCTGTATCCTCAATGATCCCGAGCAAGCATGTGCAGTAACAAACTACATGCTATCAGCTCCTTCATACACAGTAGCTGACACTGCATAAAAAAATCAGATGTGCAACACTTGCAGCACACATGGTGACACACGTCATGCCACCTGTTTAATCCCAACCAAAGCAATGTTGATATAAACAATATTCTTCCTGTGATGACTGCACTGCTACTGTGGACATACAGGTGGCGCTGTAATGTATTTTATCCTTGAGCTGTGATGGAGACTTTACATTGGGATCCTTTACATTGGGAATCTGCCGTTGTCACACTCTGCTCTACATTGATAATGTGACTTGTTAACACAGAATTTTTATAAATCACATTATCCATACATGATGTAACATGTTTTGTATGAATAGGAGATCCTGTGTGTATGTCCTAATGTTAGTCTTACGTAAACTACCACCCTTACCAAAATTATTCAAGGGGGTACTCTGATTTTGAGTGCTGAGAACAGTGGTATATGGTGGCAGTGGCCATCTACAACACTGTCTCATTGTTTTTGGAATTCAGCCTCAGGGGAGCACTAGTGGTACATGGATATGGTGATGTGCTCTCACAAGAAAAACTGGAAATTCAATGGCAAACCTACAATTTCTTGCCTCCCAGTGTACTTTAAGTGCACTGGGACCCATGAGACCTTAAGCTAGCCCTGCCCAGAAAGGCAAGGTGGCATGAGATGTAATATCATTTGCTTCCCACCCTATGGCAGTTCCACCAGAGCCCTGGCCATTATTCTGATGTGGGTCATGTGGGCTGCAGGCAGGGCTTTATCTATATACTCTATAAAGCTGATAGTGAAACTATATTTTATTTTAACTCAGGAACTAAGTGGACCTGTACCAGTGACCCATTTCAGCTATTTGCTAGTTACAGGAGTATGGTGACCTGAACTTCTCAGTCATTTGCACCACAGTTATGAGATACAATCCTTTTTATTTACTTATTAATCACTTCAGTGCAGGGGAGCACGTTATGCCCAGTAATGGGTACTGCCCAGCTATATGCCAAATTACAAAGAGAAATTTGAGTCACTTTACCAAAATTATTTATCATTATACATTGGAGAAGGTCTTCAATGTGCAATGATAAATCAGTAGACGAACCCATTTATTTCAATTTTCAGTTTCAGCAATGTGGAAGTGCTATCTGTATGTTGAACTAGGCACTGCAGGCAGTACCTTGTGGGAAGCCAGCTGCTTGCAGTACCAAGTTCCAGATGAAACTGTACTGCAATTTTCATCAGTTGGGGGGTGTAGCCTGACACCATGCGCATGTGTGGTTAGGTGTTGTGCCAGCCATTCCTAAACTCTGGCATGGAAGGCTTACAGTGTCCTTTGTATTGAAGATAGATGTAATTCTTTGGTGGACAAGTGGCCTTACATGCCCATCTATTGTCACGGATGGAGAGAAGGCTGTCATGCTTGCATTCACCAGTTCACCCTTCAGGTGAAGCTCCCGTCCTGGGTGGCCTCACAGCTTTGCAACTCCACTCGTCTATCAGTTCTGGCACTATAGGCAGGCCCTCTGCCTGCAATACCAGGTCTGAGCTGCAGGTGGCTGCATCTTAGAGATTCTAATAATCTCATTGTTCACACTGTGTCCTTGCATAGGTTCATGCTATACAAAGAATCAAATCTCACTACAACATTCATTACTATAGCATGTAACAGAATCTCTTTTCCACTTCTGAGCATAAGAGAACTCACAGGAATTTAGTACTTAAGCACTGAATTCGAGGAACCTTGTCCATGGGATGATGTCATAGGAGACAGGTGGAAACCAGGAGCATATGATTTTTATATATGCCTAAATATAATTTCTCTATTACTTTCTACAACAACTGCGAAAGTGGAATAGTGACACATACCAAGTTACTTGGAGTCAACATAGATGACCAAATGAAATTCGATCACCACCTAACCCAAGTCATTAAAAAGACACATTAGAAGCTAGGCACTTTGTATAGGGTCAAACAGTTCCTTACTGATGCACCCCAACCTAGCATTGCTGCAGGATATGTACTTCCAACACTCCTCTATGCTTCTCCACGTTTTACAACTTAAACAATGCCACAGACCTCAAAATGCAACAATGTTACAATAAACATGGACATGGGCAGTCATCACTTGATGCCACAGACCTCAAAATGCAACAATGTTATAATAAACATGAACATGGGCAGTCATCACTTGGACAGAGGCAGTCATCAATAAATGCAATCTTGGGTACTGACTAGCATTTCTATGGTATTACATTGGGTTGAAAAGGCTTGGCTTAAAATGAGCTCCAGGTCAATAGCCTAGTAATCCCCTATGATCTTATAAAATAGCAAAGTTCCCTGCAATATGGCCTATAGAACTCATCACTGTTCACTGTGCTTCAGCAGGAAGGCAACTAACTTCAGGTTGGCTTAAAGGTCATTCCTGTCAGTAAAGCTATAGATAATGGCAAATTAGTTTCTGCCTTATTTATAGGCTTGTCTAGAGTCTTCAACACACTTTGTCACAACAAACATCTACTTCAAATGTCCTCATTAGGTGTCTCTCAGCCCACCCCTCTATGATTCAGAAGCTACCTGTCCAATACATATCAGTCAGTAAAATAACACTCCACCCTCTCTCTTTACCTTTAAAGGCTTTAAAGGTGAAGGAGGTCATTAAATAGGTTTGGTGTGATGTGCAGAGAGTGTATGGTGGAAGTATGGATAGGTGGTTTGGACAGACTTGGAAAGATGCAGAGAGGTATTACTGAGTCATGGTAGGATAAACGATGGCACAGTAGGAGGAGAAGAATGGAGGATAAGCTGTGGAGTAGTTTGATAAAGGGATCTGCCGAAATTGGCTAGAATTCCCACATTCCTTTTCATGTACCCAGCTACAGGCAGTACAACAAACTACTCCATAGATCAGAACAATGCCCAAATCTTGAGAATCTTATTGTCCCCTACTCACCAAACAGAACTTTAAGGTCCAGTGATAAAATGCTCCAAAATGTAACCAAACCCAAGAGCAAGCCTGGTCATTCATTGTACTCATAACTCAAGCTCTAAAAATTGGAACTATCTTCCCTTCTCCATGGGAGGAATTGGAAACTTAAGCACATTCAAAACAGAACATAACTTACAGCTAAAATGGTTTTGTCTGTGCAGTGGCGTTATTCCTGGCTAATCTTCTGAGGTTTACTATAGCACAGTATTAATAATTCATACATTTTATTTCTGTAAATATGAAAACTTTACTTTAGTGAACTTTACCTTTGCTAGCTACGTAAAGCACATAATTTGTTTGTTCCTTTGCTTGAAATCTTTAAATTTGTGTTTAATATCTATCACCTGAAAATTAAATACCCTGACATTAACTGGGAAAACTACTCATGTACCAACACCTCTGCCTAACGGTTCTTGGAATTCAGTAATTCCAATGCCCTGGGTCAACTAATCCATAGTCCCACCAGGAGCTCCAATATCCTAGACCTGGTCAATACCACATGGGAAATCGATGCTTCACACCTATGGTCACCACCTTGTTGGTCTTGTCTGACCATAAGCTAATCACCCTTGACATCCACATCCCTCCCCCATCCCCCAGTAAGGAAACCTCCATAAAAAACTTCTCCAAAGCCAACTTCATGCTACTCAAGTCAGAAGTGACAAACTTCATGACACCCATGCAGACATGAACTGAAAGTTCGACTGCTGAATCCTACACTAAGGCACTGTACGATACGAGCACATCCACTCGTGCATGAATTGTGCCATCCCAAATAGAACCAAGGTGCTCTCCTCCAAAAAAGGAAGCCAATCTGGTGGTCCCCTGCTATAAGCAAACTTTACAACAAAAGGAAGAAACTGTTGCGGAAAACAGGAAAATCCCAGGATGCAAAAAACTCCCTTACTAGCTTCAGTAAGAAGCTGAGAGCCCTCATAAAATCCTCCAAAGCTAGTTATGAAAATAAAATTGCCAAAGATTCCAAAGACAACCACAATGAATTCTATAGCTATGTCAAAAATCTAAATGGCAATGCTCAGATCTGCTCTGAGCTACAACAGAATGGCATTAAATATACTGATCCCAAGGGTATTACCAATATCCTGGCAGACTGATTTAGTGCCAACTTCACCCCCCTCTCACCCCCTAAAGGGCCCATCTCAGTACTGAAAGATTACCAAATTCCGGTAATAATGGCAACACAGGTAAAAAACACACTCTCCAATGCTAAGAATACAGCATCCATGGGACCAGACGACATCCTGGGCTGTGTACTACATGAACTACAAAATGAACTGGCACCTCACCTAAGTGTCATGTTTAATCATAGCCTCACCTCAGGCTTCGTGCCCACTGAGTGATGTACAGCTACAGTTATCCCACTCCACAAGGGGGGATCCACCTTGGATCCTGGGAACTATCGCCACATCAGTCTGACAAGCCTGAGCTGCAAGGCCATGGAACGTATTATCATGGAACTTATAAACAAAGACATTTGCAACCTTCAAAAATTGGACCTCACCCAATTTGAGTTCATGAAGGGACAATCCTGTCTCCTGAACCTGATTGACTTCTTCGAATCAGTCTCCAGAGCTGTGGACGAGGGTAAGGTGGTCCATACAGCCTACCTGGACCTTGCCAAGGCCTTCGACACCATCCCCCACTCTGGAATCATAGATAAACTTACTAAGCTGGGCATTAATCCCTACGTCACTCGATGGGTTGCCAACTGGCTTACTGACAGAACCCACACTGTAAAAGTAGCTGACTCCAAATCCAGCTCCAGACAAGTGACAAGTGGAGTACCTCAGGGTTCAGTCCTGGGACCGCTCTTGCTTGGCATTTACTTCTCTGAAGTACAGGCCAACACTAAGGGACTCTGGCTAACAAAGTTTGCAAATGACTGCAAATTGGGAGCCATTATTGAATCCCCAAATGATGTGGATATTCTACAAAAGGGCCTTACAGAAACAGATGCTTGGTGTCAGAGCTATGGACTCAAGCTCAATGCCAAGAAATGTATAGTTATCCCCTTTGGGAAAAAACATGTACCCATGAATTACCACATAGGTGGCAGTACACTAAACATGGAAAATGTGATAAGAGACTTAGGGACACAGGTGGACAATAGTCTCACCTTTGATAACCACATTGCCCCAACAGTCAGGAAATCCTTCTATGTGGCACACCTCATCACTAAGGGCTTTTCATCCAGAAAAAAGGAGGTCATCGTCCCACTATACTCATCCCTCATTAGACCCATTATAGAATACAATGCCCAATTTGGTTTGTACCTCTCAAGACATCTGCAACAACTGGAAAGGCCACAGAAATGTCTCACTAAAAGAATCACAGGCCTAAAGCAGATGCCCTATGCTAACCGTCTAAATAAACTCCAGCTATACTCTGTCGCATATCATCTACTCAGAGGCGATCTCTGCTTAACATACAAGGCCATGTCAAACCCACAGCTGCTGGACATGCTACACTTAAAGAAATCCCAATCCCTCAGAGTCACATGCTCCAGAGATCTAAACCTTGTCATCACAATGAACAAAACATGTTGGAGGGATAGGTTCCTGACCCAGAGACTGCCCAGACTCTGGAATAGACTGCCCATACATGTCAAGCACAGCACTTCTTTGGCCCTCTTCAAAAGGAACCTTGATGATTGGATGGGAGATTCACCCTGTGGATGACGTCAGTTGCCCTGCTAGACAGGGGTCCAGGGATGTAAATATTGTAGGAAGAAATAGCGAGGGAATTGTTATGGCTAGGCTTATAGGTTCATAGGTTCATAGGTAGGTACTAGGCTATTGGCCCTAGGGCCTAAATAAGCCTACCCAAAAAGGTACCCTGGCTTTCGTCACCCAAGAAAATTATTTTCCTGTGCCCCTGTCGAGCAGAGCCACATAATGATCTCCGGGGTGAATTTCCTATTTCCCATCCAATCATCAAGATTTTTCTTGAAGAGTGCTAATGAGGAGCTCTGTTTGACATAGATAGGTAGTCTGTTCCAGGGTATGGGAAGCCTCTGAGACAAGAATCTATCCCTCCCGCATGTTCTGTTTATTGTGGTGACAAGGTTTAGGTCCCTACAGCATGTAGCTCTGAGAGACTGGGATTTCTTTAAAGGAGAACCACACCCACAGACTGAAAAAAATGTCTATTTCATCAAGTTTTGATATTTCCTATATTTTAACAGCACTCTGGGACCATTTACAGTTTTTTTGAATTTTTTATATGTAATTTTATACTCTTGCCACATGGGGGCTAGCATGTTGAAATTGTTTGTAAGTTTTACTAAGCCTCCTGCTATCCCACAATGCAGTATTTGTCTCAAAACCATGACATCATGGCGGCGTCCCTGTTCCACAGTTGCTGTCACAGTATTGACTTAGCACAGGGTGACCAAACGTCCCGTAAAAAAGGGATTGTCCTGTTTTTTCACGATCGTACCCGGTGTCCCGAAAAAGTCTCTCGGGATGCCTAAATGTCCCGTTTCTATCAAATCACTAAAACTTCCTAATTATATAACTTCAAGTAATATTTTGGCTACTTCTGAAAAGCTTGCAAAAATAAACAGGTATTTTCTGTTTACCTTTCTGAGTAACAGATGAGGGAGGAGCAGCTTTTTTCCATACAGATACTTGCTGCTCACTATGCTCGTTCTCTTTTGCATATAATTTTTGAGTGGGTGTGTAAATGCTGTGCTTTGTAATAAAATGCAGACTGGTGCTGTCCCTCCATACACCCGAACCCACAAGTGCCTCAACACAAGTTTTCAAACCATTATTACTCCTCATTGATGATGATGATGACGGACCGACTGATAGTGGTAAGAAAGATTGTGTACATAAGCATATTCTACGTCAACCGCAACATCTGTATATAAGGGGTTGAAGTGCCCATTGAACTTTTCTAAGACAAAAGGTCCTTTTAGGAATAAAAAAGTGGCTTCTTCCATCATACACACTTGTGGAGACCCTTTCTGCAATCCTGCAAGTTCTCTACAATTTCGAAATGGACTATTATAGTTTTTACAAGTTTATATTAGATAAGAAGGAGGTTTTAACAATGGCTGGGACAACAGCCAAATATCCTCAATTTAAATCCTAGACTAGTGAAATTTAATTTGTTGTGTTGTATTATGTTGTAAAATATGTATAAATAAGTAAGTATTCACTGCAAAATTATTGTTTTCGTTTATGATATGCCTCAGTGTTTAAATTAGATTACAAAAGTGAAGGTAAATTTAAAAAGATTTCTAGGTCTCAAAATAGTTAAAATGAGCATATTTCAATAAATAGTTTCCGGCAGAGGCTCCCCGGACCCCTCTTTAGCTGGAGGGTATCCCCCAAACCCTCCTTGGGTGTGTCCCGTTTTTTCCAGTTCATGATTTGGTCACCCTAACTTAGCATGCATCCACTCTGTTGCTTCAATCACAAACTTTTTACAAAACAATGGTTGCTTTTCAGTAGCTAATTATACCACAAGCAGCTGAAATTCCAAAGAACAGACTTTCAAAGTTTTTTTTTTTTACTGCAGCTTCTTGTTAGACTTGCTAATTTTTAAGTCTTTTGTTATCCTTGGCTTGTAGTTCTTCTATTCATCTCCCCTCCCCCTTCACACCACCTCCCTAGCTGTCAGAGAACTGAAGGTAATTTGAGATGCTTATGGCTGTGATTGACATTTCACAGCAGGAGTCTTGAATAATGGCCTGCTTACCTCTTCCAGTCTTACTGTCACAGTGGGACATTTTTTTTTAGCTGCACCACAGGCTGTCAAATTTCCATCCATGCTCAATAGCACTTCAGGAGGCACTGTTTTGCAAGCCTTTTGATCTCCCATTCCCAGGCCTTCTTGTTGACTGTAGGTACCAAACATTTTGACTGCTGCGGTGTAAACAAAAAGAGGACAGTTCTAGGGCATTACACTTTTGCATTTACCAGTATTAAATACCATGTTACTTTCAGGATTTTTTAAAATGCTCACTGCTGCACCAAAATGTAACTGAAGTTAATTTGTCCACAGCAGGATTACAAAGCAGGTTTTTGCATTTTTGCTGTACTGTAAATTCCTTAATTGCTTGTACGTAAAACACTGCATGTGGCCAAAGCATATAGTGTGTGAAGACAAGTGCATATAAAAGCTCCACAATCCCAATGCTAAAGTAGACACTTGTCAATACTGTTACACCTCAGTTTACCAGTGAGAATTCAGTGTGTCACTACACATTTGCGTTTCCTCCCATTCATTATATCAAATTAGCTATGCCTACTCTGTACATTTCTCCGTGAAAATATACCCAGCACATCTGCTTAGCAAGTCTGTCAAATACTGTTGTACCTTTACCCTTTCCTTTTGTAACATTCCATTCACCACTGTGGGTGCTGTCTGATGCTTCCAGGTCAGTTATTGTCATGAATGCTTAGTAAAAGGCCATCAAGATAAATACCTATCATACAGAGGCCACTGCATGTACCGACTTTGACCAGACTTTACTCTCTCAGACAAAATGCAATACTTATTCACTTTCTCTCCATACACCATTACACACAGCAGTCAATTTTTACTCAGTTCACTGCCACTATAATAACAAAGTCCTGACATGGAAGGACATTATCCACAGATGTGGTACTTCTGGTCACAATTCATTCCTCGCCTTGTTTCAATAAACTATTCAAATCCTGCAATATTTTATCACTAACCCTGTCATGAAAAGTTCCTTTACATTACTACAGTCTCACAGGCCTCTTCACAAATGCGAGCCTAGTTCTGTCCATTCATTTTCACACACCTTAACATGCTTCACCAAAGCATGGGACTATGTACTTGCAACCCGTACCAACCCTTCACCCAGCTGGCAAATGCCTCTACAAAACTGTTGCTCACCAACTTATATTTTTATGTTGTTGCAGACAATCTGTGGTGTCACTTTCTCACTATACCAAATATGTCTGTACACACTGTCGTCTACATAAGTCAATCTACTTATTGGATTGTTTGGCAATCCTCACATCTTGTAATGAGTGTAATACACCACCAACCATTGGCTTTATAATCACCATGCTTACTTATTTCATGAACATAAACACTTCGACTACATTACAAACCTTGACTGACATTTTGAAAATTACCATTTAGCCTTTGAACCTGCATCTACAAACACTTTTTCTTCGAAATCCAAAGCATTACTTTTGAAGGATAAACACTATTACCTTTTTGCCAGCTCATATCACTGTCCTGTGGTGTTTTCAAATTGTTGGTGTTACTGGGCTGCATATTGACCATGCGACTTCACAAGTTCCTTCGCCCACCTGACTTGATGTCAGTAGTACCTCAAGCTCAATATCTCAGTCATTCCACCTTGCACATTACATCTTGAATTATGGTTACACATAAGTTGTGTCTTTCGGCTTTTCCTGGTTAGGGGTTGCCACAGCGGTACCCCGGTCCACCAAGTATTGGCCGAAGATTTTTACGTGCCGAGTTGCCAGCCCTGATGCACAACCTTCAACGAAGGTACGCCCCTTTGCGCATGTCTCTACACGGAAGATGCTTTATCTCAGAATCTAACGGGACAACATTTGGCTCTCAGGCGACAACGCTACAGCAGCACCACCACCGCAGTACTGTAGTTACACATTAGACCCAAATATTTTAGCCACACAATTACAAATAAATTGTATCAAGTCCTCTCTCAATTCCTTACAATCTAGAGCACATTTGCTACTTACTGTATGCACCCATCTAATGGTTTACCTTACAGTGAAATTAAAAGTCCTGTGTGGAGAATACCTCATAACACTACAACGTTAAAACAGTTCTACTCAACTACGCAAATAAGAGTGATATAAAAAGATAATACTCCTTACCTTCATTCCATGTTGACACCACAACCTACTCCTTCAGGTGCCAGAGTTGTAGTCATTCTTTCCAGGACGTGACTAAGTGTTTCTAGCTCGTCCACTACATCACAGTTAGCATCAGTCATCCATTTTTAAGATGTGGAAAAGCTCGCCACTGTCCGGTTCAATCTCCTCAAGCTGTCACTCATTCCTGGTCATAAAAAGTTAAGAGAACTTTCACAAACATTACTCAACTTTTAATTATGCACCAATGCATGTAGACCAATACTTACCCACTCCGTAGGCATCCACACAAACTGGCTTTTGGTTACAAAGTGCAAATGTTCTTGACCAACACTGCACCATTGTGACAAGCCTCTGTACCACTTCACGGTAGCCAGCATCAGAGGTCCACTCACACCAAAACACTACTTGCAGCTGCATCCCTAGCCAGTCATCTCAAAACTCTCAACACACCTGCAGGTAATCAGCCTTCCACAATCACCAACTGGATTCAAGCACCATACTCAGACTATTCATTACCATTACAGAAATACTTTCAATCTGCAGCTGCAACAAACATACCAAGTCCAGACATCTACATACTGTTTCAACATTCATACAACACCCATAAATGTTGTCACTACTCAGTTATCGTCCATCAATGGATGTTACATTGAACACAAGCTAAATATAACATTGCATTACCGTGAAGTAAGAATTCCTCATCTGGCTGTAACAATACATTTCCCAGGATACCGGTATCACTGTGTGTTTACAATTGCAAATCAGGCTTGTATTGCTTGCTACAGGCACATAAATGCATCACTGGCTGTTACTTATATGCAAGATCTGTATCCAAACCAGTTCCAAAACCAGTCCCCACACACAATAGCTACCTCTGTGTTCTGCAAGTTAAAGTCTCTATTGCTCACCAGTTACCATACAACAAGTACCTCTGTGTATACTGCTCTCATTTACCTAGATAAAAAGGTTGCACACATTTAAAATTAAATCGCTAAACAAGTACAGACTTGCACATGACAGACTGTGTGCATTACATTTACATGCGCAAAGTCATTCTTTGAAACTGTCGGCAAACCAGTCATCCACCATGCATGTGACAGAAGCAGATTGTACCTGTGGGCTGTTCACTAAACATGTGCTCCTGTTGCACTTTATTTGGGACAGACATACATGTATTACTTCTGACACCTTCCTGATTGCATTACATTATCTATTCTAAGAGATATTCCTCCTTATACTGCTTTGAGATCCACACTATACTACTCTGTTGGTGGACATGGCTGCAATGCAGGAATTATGGTGAATGGTGCTCTTCCTACAGCAGTGAGGGATACCAATTGTGACTCAATCATGGCAGACTGCAGTGTAATATGACAGTATTCATAATGTCAGACCATGCATCACATCCGGGTATTTGCTAGTGAGGAAAACAGTGCAGACAGCTGTTGCAGGACCTACGGGAGAAAGCAGCAGAACATGACTTGATCTATAATGAATGACGTGAATGCCAATATCAGGGCACACTGAAAAGGATTTGACCACTGCCTGAGTACACATGGGTGGCTCAACAGGAAGGAGAAGCCATTCCATACTTTTGTATGCCAAATGCCTTGAAAGGAGCCAAGCTAAGACTTACAAACACAGCCAGACTTATTACTCGTATGGAGGAGGCACTAGGGTAGAATTCATGACTCCAAACTCATCCAAGTGAAACAGCCGTCCCACAGCATGAGCCATAACTTGTCAATAAAGTACAGTGGACAAAAGCATTGGTGACTCCCACAACTGCTGGAGTTAGAGGCATCAAACTACGACCACAAAGCATGCCAATACAGGAGATTAACAATTCTTATTCAGATAAGGATGAAGCATGACTGGCAATGTTTGCAGTGATACACATACTTGAGACGAAGCTGGAAAGTAGGACAGACTCCAAATGGGCATTCTTTAACTTGCAGAAATGCTTATGACAGTGTCCCAAGCAACCACTGTTCTCGCTGCTGCTCATACTGGTCATGGACAATAGCCATCAGGTTGCAGGGTACAGATCTACCAAGCTGCTGTAAACAGACAATATGGCAGTACAGGCAGACTGAGCTTGAACATCAGCAAAGGACAGCATAACGCACTGTAAATTTCAAGTCACATTGGCGGTAATGGAAGGTAATTGCATGTAATATGAATTTGTGAATACAGATAGAAGGTTATATGGTGCAACAGATAAACTACATCAAGTATCAGGGCGGGGTGGTTCAGGATAAGGGTCTTTTAAAGATGTCAAAGCTGTAACCAGAGCAGGCCACAGCAGACTGTTATACATTACCCGGTGTAGGCAATGACAGAAGAATGGCAAAATATCTGAACGTTAAGGTGCACAACACAGTGGTGCAACCTTTACTACTGTATGGTACAGACCCCTGGGCAGTATAGGCCGAACAGGTGAGGAAAATGAACCGAATGACAAAGGTGCTAGGGTGCACACTGTCACAGGACAAGGAGTGAGGATATAACAGCAGAACCCAAAGTAGCTCCAATTACAGGAAATATTAAAGACATCACCTCAGAGTGGTTTGATCACCTGTGTTGAAAAGCAGACAATATGGTACGCTGGATTTGTCAGTGAAGTATACGATAAGATATTTTGACAAAGATCTGTGACTGACACGCATGGGTGTTCACGGAAGCAGCAGTGCATTTAAATCAATTAAAATCAAGGAGTTTGTGAGACAGCAAACACGATACCCATCAGGTAGAACACAAGGAAAAAAGTTCTGGCTGTTGATGAAGCATCTGTTCCAATGGGTTCTCTTTTTCCTTTTAAACATTCTTTGATTAAACAAGGACACAAACAGCAGCAGCCATGAAAGCTACACATCCCCAGGTACAAACTTTTCTTCATGAAATACCACTGCTATTAGCCTTCATTCAACAAAACCGGTCAGTTAGCAAAAAATGCAAATACTTAATATCTCCACCACATCATGCAGCAAACTCGGACATGTATAATAAAAATGTTGTTCAGATTATTGCAAACTCGGACATGTATAATAAAAATGTTGTTCAGATTATTGCATCATGTATACAGTCCTTTGCTACCTGTAAGCACAGTTCTGGTAGCCATTAAATATAGAATTTACACTTGCTAGATTACAAAAAGAAAAATGATTACTATTTTCAGTACAGAATCGTGGCAAACTGACAACAGTTTCATAGCTACTACACCTCCTACAACGGAGATTAGGACTGATGCATCAACCACCTTTACAATAACAGTACAGTATCAGCAATCCATCTACATACTGTGCGAGCTAAAATCCACATCCTTCATGAAAAACTATACTACCTGTTCTACAGAATGATTATTCATAAGCAGCAATAGACTTTGCCATCCCACAGTGCTAACGGCTTTTGGATAAATCCACACGCTACTCCACCTTTGCGACACAACAACTGAGCGAAAAACTAGTTTCCTCAATGCCACCTATTCTGTGTATTTTCAGAAACAAGGCACAAGAAAATGATTTGGCTTTACATACATTGTCTAATGGATGGGAAAAATACAATTTACTCAGTTCACTGTTCTAACATTTAAGCGTACCAACCACAGCTATGCTAGTTCCATTGAGCCATTGTCAATCTAGTAAATACACATCTACTGACTATGAGAAGAGCAACAGTTATCTATCTGTATTGAAATTAATGATAGACAGTTAAAACATAAAAGGGGGAGCAACCTTTACATAACTTAGAAGACGTATCACCAACAGCCAGCACGCAAAACACATAACATGCACAGTATCTTTCAAAGACCAGGACACAACAGGAAGGCAAGTATCTTTTTTGTATATACCAAGAAAATAGTCCGCACCTGGTTCAGTTGCAGAGCAATATAGCGATTAGGTCTAGTCAGTGTAAAAGATTATCAGCAATAAAACTAATCACAGCACTAACTCAGCACCTGAGTTGCCAAACATCCCCTTGAGCTTTCCAGCATTACAGTCGTTTGGTGATAATGTTATACAGCTGCATACTGACATCTCTGTGGATATTAAGAATATATTCATATGCGTCTCGTACACTATTTAGTGGCATGTCAGCACCCCAATGAAATGGGAGACGTTACATGCAACTCTTGCCTTTGTCCATGCTTGATACTCTCACTACCAATAACTTCACACGACTATCATTTCACATCAACTACCATTAACAGGTACATTCAACATGACATTAACCAATTGTGACATACTTGGACATAGGGACATATACTACTCTAACTCAGCAGTGTTGCCACTTCACGTGTGTGGCTGATAACTCCCAAACTGCACGGATTACAAGTGTGCAATTTCAGAGCACAATATTTCATCACACACATCGCTGCTACATGCAATTAAAATAGTAAGTGGTACATGTAATTCACATGTACAGCACACCAATAACTCTTCCCAAAGCACAACACATACCTGTATTACCACAGTTACTGCTAATAGCTTGGTTTTTAAGTAATTGAACTGCATTGACTCATGTCCACATGCTTTGAGAATACAAAAGATACTCAAAGTATGTCAATGGTCCACTTGTCTCCAACCACCAGAAAAACTCATACATGTCGAGCACCATGGTATTACACCAGAACAGAGCAATACATATGAAGACACTATTGCAAGAGTCAAAACTCCCAACCCCATCTACCAGAAATAATAAAAAAAAACAAATAGGGCCATTATGTCTGCCCTTTGACCACTATTACTAAATTCTTGCTTATGAGATTATTCTTGCTGCCATCAACAGCCATAGGCACTCCCTCATTTGCTCCATTCACCATGCACAGGCAAGTTGACAATTTTAGCAATACAGTAAAGTCCACTCCCTGGTGCCACTTTAGTAATCTAATCAATCATCAATGTGGTTTTCATTGTGAGTAAAGTAAAATATGTGCAATGTCATCTGGCAGACCCTAAAATGACTGCAACAATCCATTATTACTCAACTATAATGAATGGTGTCGTCTACTACCAACAAGTACTGAAGCAGTATACCTTCATTCCCTGCACTCAAAACTACACATCTACTCATAGAAATACTAAGACATAGTACTCACTCAGTCGATAGATGCTACTCCATTAGCCAGGCTTCAAATTAATTTTTCCCAAATCTAGAAATGTGTCTTGCAATCACTACACTCTTCTCTGGACGCTCACACTTTGCGATGTTCTTGGGATGGGCTGGTATGGACATGGGTTCAATTTCCAAATTCCCTCGTTTGGCTCGTAGCACTTCCATCATCAAGTCATAGATGTAGTCAAACTTTCTCTTCTCAAATATGGGTCTAGCAACCCATTCCTGCTTTGCCTTTGGGTAAACAACTTTGAATCTAGGTTCACCTATTGCTGCTGACGTGCTGTTCGGGAATTTGACCACAGCCTGTTCACGATGAAGGTTTACATTATGATCCATGATGGCAAGTATGACACGAGCTTTCATCCCTGCATAACTGAAGTGTTCAAACTTGGGGCAGTACTTGCATAGCAATGCATGGAAGACCTCAAGGTTGCCAGTGTGACAGAACTTGGTTATTTGCTTCAAATCCTTTAGAAACACTCTGTGTCCAGGCATGCTGTAATACACGGAACAAATATTGTCGTTGAATAGTGTAGAAGGTAGTCTCGCTGATAAATTCAACTCCAAGGTATGCACAGAATCTTGCAACGTGGGCATATGTACTACCACTAAACAGAACAGAAGACGCAAGTAGTAAGTTGCCCGCCGGCATCCATCCCACCACTGGTTGACTTTGCCACTCCAGTACTTTATGATCACTGATGCAGGATACCTTCACATACACACAAGAACCGATCTTAGATTTTTTCTCAACTTCCACGGCAGGTGTTTGGAATTGGGGACAAGTCAACTTCAACAGTAGTGAATCCAGGCAAGACACAATGTACTTTGGCTCACTTATCATCCTTTCATCTTCATCCACTTCTACTGTGTCTTCCATGTCATATATTCCAGTGAATAAACAAACGTGCATGGAATGTCAACTTCAGTTTCACCACTGCAATTCAAACCAAGTGTTACACTTAAAAAGTACAAAGATTGCCCCACGCTGCATCTACTGCAGTCAACCAGCCTCGTGCTGCATCACCTGCAGTCGACTATTAAAATTAAAAATGAGAAAATGAAAAAATACCAACACTGATGTTATTCATGTTTTCACTGTTGCAACCATTACATTTGGGTTATCTGCTTTCAGCTAGCCCTCAGCCTGATTAACAAAGTCTTGGGTCCTGCGTCGATTGCTGTCCCATTTTCCAATGTGTCAGGAATATATAACATGCAGCTGATGCCATTACATCCGTTTCTTGCTGTTCAGTGCCCGAAACAGAAGCACTTTGCAAGTGCCGGTCGGCTGACTCCTGAATTGTCATTTTCTAGTTTCACAACCAAAGTCTCCAACTTAAGCTAAGTACCCCATTGGGGAAACCTTTCCTTGCCCCTTTCTACGTCAGTAAAAGTTAATTGCATTACTCATGGAAAGCTGCCCCTTCCTATGTCAGTAAAAGTTAATTGCATTACTCGTGGAAAGCAAATACCTTAAAGATTTTCATTCGTACTGTATTCCTAGCTTAGGCCCTGACCATGATGTACCTTGCTGTCATGTTTGTGCTTTAATCAGCGCACTGTCTGTATATTTTTGCCTCTAAATATTTTGTTTCTCTGTTTCATTATCCAAGAAATGTTGTCATTTAGCCATCCAACTACCAGCATTGCAAAAACACTCATATTTAAAGACAGACAGGCCGAGGTCCAAAACTGCCGACGATTCTCCTAAGCCAGTCACCAGTACTCAGTGAGGCACTTTCACAGCCCCCGAGCTACTTCTGAGTCGCAGGCCTATACCGAGATAGAGTCCAAAAGGCTGCAAGATGCTTCAACTGTGCAACCCGTGGTGGTCTCTACCTTGGATGGGTCCAGAGCTGCTGTGCAGGCACTGGCACATGAGGGTGTATTCATGCATATGGACTTGCATATTAAAACAGACACTTCCTTCTTCACTTAGGCCTAAATCTGGAATCATGCCTAAAAAAATGATGCTCAGGCCTCTATGCCTAAAAAACAAATAATGGCTGAAGATCTATAATCAGGGTCAGTCAATCCCACCCTTCTAAGAGTCCTAGGACTGAAGTTGTTTATGAATCTTTGGACCAGGATTCATTTTTGTCAGATTCTTCTGATGATCTGGATTGGCTCTTATCTACTTATAAGTATTCTGATGCAGAGGACTACTTTACCTCTGCTTACCCTCCAGAGGATTTTTCTTTTGTGCAAACCTTACATACTCTAAGCATTTCCACTGGGAAAGCCAGTCTATTCAAAAAGAGGCTTACGGATTTCTTACTCCTACCTCAGCATAGGCCTTTAACTATTCCTCCTGTAATAGACATCGTTTGATGTTTTTTTTTTGGAATTTAGTCTGGCCCCTGATTTCTGGTCTCCTGCTCCCACATGACAGATACGCCAGGGTCCCTGAGTCACACAAGTTCCTTTTTTAAAAATCCTCATGCAGATCCAGAGACTATTTCACTGGAGACCAAAGGCTTCTACTGCTACAAAGCCTACCACTTCTGAGACTCCAGGGTGCTGGATAGATGGCTTTACACTTCTCCAACCTTGGGCATTAGTGCTTTTAAATTGCCACTTTCTTATGTTAAAGTATCAGCAACATGTTATTGCACTGCTGAAACAGAAAATTATGTTGATTCATCACTGTTTGGAAAATAAAGGATTACAGGATGTAATGCATTCTGCTGAACAAGTTTGAAAACATACTTTGCAATGAGGTTTTGAATCATTAGAGGCCTCTGGAAGGGCTGCTGTTACTGTGTCTGTGCTCAGAAGTCACGCTTGGCTTAAGGAGCAAACCTTGCTTGATCATGTTAAAGGTAAATTGTTTGGAAACAAGGCTGAGGAAGTTCTCAAAAAGATGGAAGATAAAGCGTAATCTATGCAAACTGTTAGATTTCCTACAAGTTCAGCTTCCTACAATTAGTAGGCACTGGCCCTCTAAGAATTATTCCTTTCCAGCCCCTTCCATGTCTTCTCAAGCCAAACCCAGATTCAGCAAAAACCCCAGGGTTCAGTTCCAGGGGACACACAGGACTAAGCAGTGGGCTGCCTCCACTTCCAAATTAGGGAGTAACAAGACCCCCCCATGCTAATCTCTCAATGCCTTTTTAAAATGTACAGTCACTTCTCAACTAACTGCCCCTTTGCGTGGAAAGAATGCTCTTTATGCAAAGAACTCTGAACTCCTTACCCAGGAGAAATGGGTTTCAAATAGTGTCCCATGGATAATGATTATACTTGCACACTGCCTACACCAAGGCCAATCATCAGTGGGCAGAGGCCCAAAAACTATTACTTTCTCTCAAGCATGGGGGCTATTCAAAGGGTACCAGAAGAGGAAAAGGGACAAGGATTCTACTACAGTCTTAGACAATTCATGCCGTCCTGTCCCCGTGGGGGCTATTCAAAGGGTACCAGAAGAGGAAAAGGGACAAGGATTCTACTACAGTCTTAGACAATTCATGCCGTCCTGTCCCCGTGCGGGCTATTCAAAGGCTACCAGAAGAGCAAAAGGGACAAGGATTCTACTACAGTCTTAGACAATTCATGCCGTCCTGTCCCCGTGGGGGCTATTCAAAGGGTACCAGAAGAGGAAAAGGGACAAGGATTCTACTACAGTCTTAGACAATTCATGCCGTCCTGTCCCCGTGGGGGCTATTCAAAGGGTACCAGAAGAGGAAAAGGGACAAGGTTTCTACTACAGTCCTAGACAATTCATGCCGTCCTGTCCCCGTCTACTTTTAAAAAGGTTTTTGGAAATTTCAAAATTCAAGATGCTGACTATTCCCCAATTACTTCCTATGCTAAGCAAAGATGCCAAGTTTGCCAACAGAGAAGCATACCTGCACATCCCAATCAGTGAATCGAGCAGAAGATACCTACGCTTCAAAGCAGTCTACACATACCATCACTTCTCAGTACTGCCCTATGGCTTATCGACTGCACTCAGGGTATTCACAAAGTGCCTAGCTACACTTATTGCATTTTTCTGGTAAAGAAATATTCAAATATACCCATATCTGGCCGATTGCCTAATTCAGTCAGAAAGCCAGGACATACTTTTGAAATAGCTGGACTTTGTAAAAAGGTTTCACCACTTGTCTGGGGTACACCATAAACTAAAAGAAATCACCCTTGGTACCCTGTCAATAAATTATATTCCTGGGAGCAAGCTTGAATACAACTTTCTAGATGGCTTTCCTCAAGCCAGAGAAACAAATTAATTTGACAACCAACTTCAAACTAGAGGCCACAGAAATCCTGCTGTCTGCCAGACATACTGCCAGCCTTGGGGTTCATGACCTCCTGCCTTCTAATTTCATATGCAAGACTGCATATGAGGATAAGTACAGTTGCTTACACTTACCATAAATGTAGATGTTAGAGTGCATTCACTGTCGCAGTCATTACATTTGGGTAATTTGCTGGCAGGTTGGCCTAAATCAGCCTGAATTCCAAAGTCTTAGGTCTTTTGTCAGTTGCTGTCTCCTCTTCCATGATGTGCCATTGTCAAGGGGTATAAAACAAGCAGACAATGCCATTTTCCTCCGTTTTTCTTGCACAGATGTCAGGTGCCCACAAAAAGATATCCAAAAAAATACAAAAACTTTACCCTCATCTACAGGCAAATACACCACATAGGTAGTAGAAGAGAGAGGACAGTAACTGCAGAGGAAAGAAAGTGGGATGGCAGTCGGGTAACCTGGACTGCAACAGTGAATACAATCGAACATCTACATTTACTGTAAGTGTACACAACTGTGCTATGTTTAGTGTTTCACTGTTGCAGTCATTACATTTGGGTAGAATCCCAAAGCTATGGTTGGGAGGCTGGAGCAAACCAGCATTAGGTGCTGCTATAAGGCCCTGCATTGGCAAAGCCTTCCCTGGATTGAGAGTAGAGGCAAATGATGATACTTAGTAAAGGTGTGAACAGAACTCCACGCAGCACCCTCTAAAATGTCTTTGGTTGGTACTCCTCTGAGAAATCATGCCGAAGTAGCTGCAGCTCTCATGGAGTGAATCTAATGCTCTATAGTCTGCTTTGAAATAGCCTTTCCTTCTGATCCTGCAGCATATACCACTAGTATTTGCTCATTTTTTCTTAGAACTTTATTCCAGCTCAGGTAGAATCTTAGCTGTCTGTGTACGTCCAAGGAATACATAATTCTCTCCCCCACCTGTTCTTTGGATTTTGATAAAAGGTTGGCAGGTGAATACTTTGGTTAAGAGCCACACTGGAAACCACCCTTAGGCATAAATGTTGGATTTGTCCTCAGAGATACCCTGTCCGGGTAAAATATGATAAAAGGCTCCACCACCATGAGGGCCTGTTGCTAGGAGATCCATCTTGCTGAAGTAATTGCTAATAGCAGTGTCTTTTCCTATTCTGGTACTGGCTGAAATGGCCCCCACATCCATGAGGGATGTAAACCTGTTTGTGCCTCTGGCCATTGATTTTAAGGCAGAATGTGCGAACCATTTGCCGTTGGCAGAGTTTGTAAACGTAATCTGTATCCCTTTGATACCATGTTTATCACCCACTAGTCCTGGGATAGTAACTGCCAATTTTGTGCAAAAAGTACTAATTTTCCCCCTCAGGGTGCTCCCCGAAGAAAGGGACTTGAAGGAAGAGGGAATTCATTGGGACTGTTTTCTGTAGGTTTGCGCTTTATCTCCTCCAGATTTGGAAGTAGAAGTGCACCATTGCTTTGACCTAAATGAATCTTGTGCCTGGTATCTGTAACCCTTAGGGCATCTGGATTTGCCCCTTTGAGGTCTGTCTGACACAGGAAAGGACAAATTTTTGGTTGGCCAGTGTCTGAATCTAGGTGGGTGCACTTGTCAGTTGTCTTTAACAGCTTGCATAGACTTAGCTTTGTCTTCCATTTTCTTTAAAACCTCTTCTGCCTTAATACCAAACAGAGTACCATGCTGTAAGGATGCATCTAGTAATTAAGCTTGAACATGATCAGGTAAATTTTGTTCATTTAACCAGGCATGCCTCCTAACATAACTGCGGCCCTGCAAGAGGCCTCTAAAGAATCACAACCACATTGCAATGTATGGTTTCCAACCTGTTCAGCTGCATGCAATAATTCCTGGATTTCTTTATTTTCTGCACATTCACAAATTGACATTTTCTGTTTCAAGTGTCCCATAACCTGTTGATACTTGAGCATATGAAAGTGGCAGTTTAAGGCCTGAATTGCCAAGGTTGCGGATGTATAAACTGCCCCCCCCCCCCTCTATTCAGTGCCCTAGAATATGTCAGAGGGTGTAGGATTTTCAGCTGTTCAGGCCTTAACCCCCTTTAGAACCTGTGAACTACTTTATGGGTCAGCAGCAGTGTTGTCTAAATATAAATTTGTGTTAGTCAGGGACAGTGTAATACCAGTCAGGCTTACTGGAAGCCAGGGGTAAGGAGTCAGCAGTCAAGCTAGACTCCAAAAACACATCCACAATGTCTAAAAATATGGGGATATGGCTACTAAAAAGGCCTCTGCTGTGGGTGAAGGAAATCTGAGGCTCTTTTGATTCTGAAAAATGTTGACTCTCCCCGTGAAAATGCTCCCTCAAAAGTATGCAAGGTTTCTCCAAATGAATAATCCTCAGGTGGTGATGCAGATAGTATAGATGCCTCTGCATCATGAATCCT
The DNA here is from genome assembly GCF_019279795.1 of Protopterus annectens. NCBI lineage: Eukaryota > Metazoa > Chordata > Ceratodontiformes > Protopteridae > Protopterus > Protopterus annectens. Next base: position 1,322,585,809 of record NC_056743.1, read on the forward strand.
CATAGTGAGATATAGGAAATTCCTGATCATAAAAGGAATGAGAGGAAATAGAAACCTGATCTCAAGATTCATAGTCAGTGTCTTGCCTAGGCCTCTTATCTGGAGTGGGATGGGAACCCCTGATCAATGTAATCAGGTCTTCAGCCATTTTTATCTGTTTTTTTGGACATAGAAGCCTGTGCTTGCGGCTCATGTTTTTTTTTTTTTTTTTTTTAGTTTTAGAAGTTGATTTTGTCTACATCTTTCCAGCTGTTCATCTTTGCAGCAGTTTTGTATAAAAATGTTGAGGCCTGTATACACCCTCAGAAGCCAGTGCTTGCTCAGTGGCTCCGGACCCATCCAAGGGAGATACACCCGCGGGTCCAATACTTTGGAGTATCTCGTGGCATGCCGTACTCCACATAGAGTGTCGTTAGGGTCCTGCGACTTGAAAGTAGCTGGTATCAGGGGCTGCAAAAGCACCTCACTGAGTACCGGCGACTGGCTTAGGAGAAGTATCGTCGGTTTTGGATCTCGACTGTCCCTCTGTCCTTTTCTTTGCGTTTATGTACTCTGGCAGTCTGACTACTATATTTTTGGGTAGTTAAATCTGCTTCCAAAATATTTTGAGGAAAAATTACAGACGCTTAATTGTGCGTTGGTTAAATCTAGCACAAAACTGACAGCGAGGCACATTGTGATCAGAGCCTAGGCAAGGAATACAGTATAAATGGAAATCCTTATGACCCATTTTCTTCCCTCAAGTAATACAATTAACTTTGTCTGGCATCAGTATGGACCAAGAAAAAAATAAGTTTCGCCAACGGTGTACTTAGCTTTAGTCAAGACTTTGCTTCTGAAACTCAAACACGAATATTTCTAGAGTTGGCCAACCGGCACTTGGAAAATGCTTCTGCTTCGGGCACCACGCATCAAGAAAGACTGAGGAAAACTGCGTTGGCTGCTAGTTTTATACCCCCGACGACCTGACGTCATGGAAGAGAAAAGACAGCAACTGACGCAGGACCTGAGACTTTCGAATTCAGGCCAAATGACGGCAACCGGCCAGCGGATTAGCGAAATGTAGTGACTGCAACAGTGAAACTCCAAGAACAACTACAGTGGTATCTAAAAACCCTATGGTTGCAACAAATGGTTCCGATCATACCTTGCCTACACCTAGAGATCCTTTGGTGGGCAGAGGCCTTTCACCGAAACAAGGGAATACCTTTCACACCACCCCTTGCTGCCCAAACCCTAACAGACACAGACTAATCATGGGGGGGGGTCACAAGGCCGGGAAGTGCATTCAGGCCAAATGGAACCCATGTGAAATGCACCTGCATATCAAAAAGAAATGTTAGCTGTACAGAATGATCAGACAGCCTTCAAGAACCACATTCTTCTAGGACAACTAAATGGTAAAGACAGACAACACTACTGTCATGTGGTACATAAAGCAGTGGGGTACACATTTTTACCCCCTCTGCAGACTAGCCATGGCATTGTGGAACACAGCCATCAACTACCAAGTGCACCTTCAAGCTCAATTACTCCCAGGAGAATTAAATACACTGGCAGACGCACTAACCAGAAACCTCTCTGACCCACATCAGTGGAAACTGGAACCAAGGATTTTAAACATGTTGACAAACAAATGGGGGAGCCCAGATAGACCAGTTTCCCTCTCCCCAAAACTACCTATTGGACAAATTTTGCAGAAGGACTCACCACAAACAAGGCAGGAAAGTGGATGCTCTGTCCTTCAGCTGGAAAAACCTATCAGTGTATGCCTTCCCCTCTTGGCATCTGCTCAAAGTATTAAAAAAAAAAAAGGCACAAACCAAGGATGATTTTGATTGCTCCAAGTGGCCACGTCAACACTGGTACCCACTCCCACACAGAGTGTCATGGTTATATACATGTCACCTGCCTCAGACTACTTCCATGTTGTCTCCTGCTGAGACAGTAAGCAAAGTGTCTGAGGCAGGTGCCATGGAGAAAGTTGACACACTGCATGAGCTGGTACCAATGTTTGCAAGGCCAGTCTGGAGCAATCAAAATCATGTTTGGTATGTCCTGTTTGACTTAGAACTTTGGAGAGCAGAGGCAGAGGGGGGGGGGGGAATAGACTGATTTGAAGCGTAGGTATCTTCTGCAAGATTCCCCGATTGGGATATGCAGTTAAGCCTCTTAAATCTAGGGTTGCCAACCAGGCATCCTTGCCAAGCATAGGAATTAACTGTTTTAAGAGTCACCATCTTGAATTTTGAAATGTCCAGATAGGTGTTTTAGAGTAGACAGGTCCAGAATTGGAAGCCATGAACGGCCTTTTCTGGGTACCAGGAAAAGTCTGGAATAGAAAACCTGGCCCTTTTCCTCATCTGGTACTATTTGAATAGCGCCCATGTTTATGAGGAAAAGTACAAGTTTCTGATCCTCAGACCACTGATTGGGGGCAGGTCTGGCCACCCGTTTTGACCTGGCAGTGTGGAAATGACATCTGTATCCCTGGGACACTATTTATAACCCATCTGTCCTGGGTTATAAGTTGCCAGTTTTTTTAATGCAGACCCAGTTTTCCCCGCCTGCACTTGAAGGAAATCTTTCAGTCTGCATTGATGTAGGTTTAGCTTCCATCTTTTTTTGAAAACTTCCTCAGCCTTATTGCCAAATAGGCGGTCCTGCTGGTAAGGACCATCCAACAGTTTGGCTTTAACATGATCTGGCAGAGATTGCTCCTTAAGCCAAGCATGCCTTCTAAGCACAGACCCATTAACCGCAGCCCTGCAAGAGGGCTCTTAAGAATCAAAACCACATTGCACAGTAGTTTTCCAACTTGTACAGCTGTATGCAGTAAATCCTGTAAATTTTTCTTTTCCGCAGTCAGAATCATTTTCTGGTTAAGCAGTCCCATGATACGCTGTTGATAAATTTGCACATGGAATTGACGGTTTAAATGCCTGATTGAAAAGGGTGCAGAAGTATGAACCTTTTAACCCCATCTATCTAGCACCCTGGATTCTCTATCTGAAGGGGTATGATTTCTAGCACCAGAAGTCTTAATGCCCATGGGCCCATGAGCAATGGTTTCAGGGTCTGCGAAAGGATTTTCATTCGTACTCTATTCCTAGTCTAAGCCATCACCATGACGTACCTTGCTGTCAGTTTTGTGCTTTACTTAATCAAGGGTGTGGATGTGAGTGTTAGGGTGATTTAGGGTTAGGGCTGGGATTAGGTATGTGTGCGATTGTGTGGACATGAGGGTCAGGGCAGATTTAAGTGAGTTAGGGAGCGGGTGAGGTGAGTGTGCAATAGTGACGGACCTTAGGGTTAGGGTAGTTAGTGGTGTGTACATACTTTAGTGTAGGGTTAGGTGTCAGATTTTAGGTGTATGTGTGTGGATTTCTGTTTGTTTGGTCTGCTTGTGTTGTGTGTATGTGTTTTGGATCAGCGATTTTTCCCTAGGGGGAAAAAAAAAATCGCTCCATCTGATATTTTGAGATAGTAATCTTTCGCTTACATAAGCTAGATCAATCAGCGTTCGCTGATATACTACAGACCATTGGTTTGGGTGTTATTTGGGATATTTTGCAGCCACACACACACGCATCCACACACACACACACACACACACACACACACACACACACACACACACACACACACACACACACACACACACACACACACACACATCCACACACACACACACACACACACACACACACACACACACACACACACACACACACACACACACATACACACACACACACACACACACACACACACACACACACACACACACACACACACACACACACACACACACACACACACACACACACACACACACACACACACACACACACACACACACACACACACACACACACACACACACACACACACACACACACACATCCTTGCTTGCATCCACACACACACACACACACACACACACA